>NW_007233086.1:82181-171622 GCF_000164805.1 Carlito syrichta
CAAAAAAAAAAAAAAAAAAAAAAAGAATAGCCATTGTCATACTACAATCTCAAGATAATTTTTGTGCTTTCCATAAAGCTGGAAAAGGTTGAATTCCTGCTCCATGAACTCATGAACTGGAAATTATCACTGCCTTACCAGTCCTCCACTCCAGCCGGTGTTCATATGAGAATAATTTAGGTGACTTTGTTTCAGAGGCTGCTTTGTGGCTCATCCACTTAGACTGGAGTTTGTGTTAAAGTGCTGAGGGTAGGGTATAGTGGCTCACACCTGTAATCCCAGCACTTTGGGAGGCTGAGGCAGGAGGATTACTTGAGCTCAGGATTTCAAGACCAACCTGGGCAACATAGCAAGACTTTCGTCTCTACAACAAATTTCAAAATTAGCCGAGCAGCTACTTAGGAGTTTGAGGTGGAAGGATCACCTGAGCCCAGGAGGTTGAGACTACAGTGAGCCATGATTGTGTTAGCTCCGCCCAGAACACTGGTTGGCCATGAGCATTTGTCTTCTCTCTGGAACACAAAACCACTGTTATATCTTGGGTTGAAGACTCATCTTGCAAGTTAACTATTTTCCACCAAGAAATCAAGAACTGTAAGTATGAATTATCTGGGGGAAAAATATCAATTTCCCCCCCATTTCACATTCTCAAAAGAGGAAGGTAATGTTTTTCCTGTTGAGACAATAGTCTCCTATTTTATTATTTCTAGAGAACTTTGAATTAGATAAACTTTGTCTCAGCCCTTAACTTTGTGACTTACTAGTTGCATGATCTCAAACCTTATTTTTCCAACTGTGTGTGTGTATGTGTGTGTGTATCTCACCAAATACATTGAGTAAACTGAGTGGTGGAAGAAGAATAAACAAATAAATTCCTAAACATTTCTATCCAAGTTAAGTGACAAAATACAGTTGGAGTGGTCTTGGGTGACCCAAGGAAACATTCTTTTAGATTGAAAACCTCCAGCTATTCTATTCTTGATGTATATCCCAAAGAGGTTCTTACACATATCCCAGGGGATATGGACAAGAATGTGCACTGCAGCATTATACATGATGGCAAAGAGTTGGAACAATCAAGGTGTCCATCACTGTGACAATATGGCGGAAACACACTCTGGGTGGGTGTACTGTTAGAAGCAATGGATAACATGGATGTATCTCTAAACCACAGTGCTTGGGAACAAAAAGAAAACACAAAGCAATTTACCTATAGTAACATAAAACAGCATGACTCATTTTGCAAGAAAAGCACGCAAACAAAAGATTCGCTATCAAAGCACTAGAAAATTTGACTATGGGATAGAGAGAAAAAGTGAACTGGAAAGAAGATAAAAGAAATGTGTAAAGAAGGAAGAGAGAAGAGAGAAAAGAAGGAAGCAAAAAAGGGAAGGAGGGAGATCCTTCGCTTTCAGCAATGATTATTATGTGCCATGAACTGAAGGGTCTAGTTAATTGTTTCTTCTGCACTGAAGTTAGAAAAGAAAAAATTGAGAAAAAGAAAGTAGACCTATGAAAGTCGTTCTCAATCTTTGTCTTCCTCACAGAGTTCCAGGATACTTCCCTTGAGACATCAGTCCACCAGTGGCGGCAGAGGAGCAGGAGAAGAAGATCGAGGCCTAGAGCTGTGATTCTCAAAATGTGGTCAAGAGCCACATGTGTCTGTAATTCCGGGGCTTTGGTTGGTATGTGGTGAATGAGCTCACCTCAAACCTGCTGACCCAGGACCCCGCAGGTGGGCCTGGGAATGCACCAGCAAGCCTCAGGTGGCTCCCACTGAGGTTTGAAGACCTTTACTATAGAAGCGTGCACTTCTGTCTACTTAAACAGGACTGAGTCTTTCTTCCAGCTCAGTGCAGATACATTTTTTTCTGCCAATTTTTTGGTCTCTGTTACTATTTTTAATTGACACAAAATTTTGCATATTTAGGGGTATACTGTGCTATGTCAATCCATGTATGCAATGCATAATGGTCAAATAGAGCTAATTCCCATACCCATCACCTAAAGCACTGACTATTCCTTTGTGTTGGGAACACATAATATCTGCTCTTCTGATTATTTGAAAACATGCAGGAACTTATTAATTGCAGTCACCCTAAGTGCTGGTTGACTCTACAACTCATTCCTTCTATCTGGCTGTCGTTTGTGTCCATTAACCAGCCTCTGGCCACGCAAACCCCCACCCCTCCCCTCTAGTAATCACTATTGACTTTGCTTCTACAAGATTCACTTTTTTAGCTACCACGTGAGTGAGAACATGTGGTATTTGTCCTTCTGTGCCTGGTTTATTTCACTTAACATAATGTCCTCACACTCATCCATGTTGCCCGATACATTTATATAAACTGACTTGTGTTCCCTCAGCTCAAGGCTGTACGCAGCCATGGAAGCCATCTCTTTTCATTATTTCATATTACTCTGTGTCAGGGAAGGTGGAAAAGAGAAACAATCAGGTTTATTAATCAGATGTTACAGAAAACAGTTTACCACTCCTTGACATACACAAGTAAAAAGTAAATCCAAGAAGCTGGTTTGTTGGTACTTTGCAGGCCCTTCAAACCACTTGACAATGGCAAAGAACACTGGCTGAATTGGTTATATTGTCACGTGTTATTCTTTCCTTCATGGAACCCATGGAAACGCTCCAGAAACCCTTGTTCTGTTATTACACTGTAATATCTTCAATACGGAGGGAAGGGGCATTTTTTAATTTCTTCCCTTTCCTTTGAAATTACTTCCCATGCCTTTCATGAACCTTGGTGATGTTCCAAAACTTTTCTAATCAATCTAACATTGTAAGCTGTCAGAATGGATTTTCTTCGCAAGAATTTATATCATGCTATACATTTAATATCTGTTCTACATAAATCCTATTCTTTTCTTTTTGTATTATTTCCTTGTTTCTTGAGAGACTCTTTTTTGTTCTTTTCAGTCCTATTGAATTATCTCCAATTTTAAAGACCTCATTAAAGTAACTCTAGAATTTCATCTCCAGAAAAACTACATCAGCAAATTCCAACGATTTGCTATTGTGTTATTTGAGGATTGTGACTCACTCCATTTGCAAAGCATCTAAAAAGTAAAGTGTTGGACCCTTGAGGAGGGTGAACTGTTTTGATCAAAGTGGTGAGTACATTCAGTCACATAACCAGAGAATTCTGATGGCAAGTTTGACAATTATGGAATTGTTTTGTGGTTCTTTTAGTATGTTGAGTGGGTGTCTTAACGAATTGACCAAAACACTGGGGTTTTGTTTGCTTTGTTTTTTTATTGCCTCATTGTAGTTCATTATCATAAACACCATCTCCTATTGAACACAAAAATAAATTTTAAAAGTAGAAAACAATAGCAATTCACTTATATAGCCAATTAAACTTGAAAATATTGCATCTGATAGACACCAAATAGAATACTCCTCTTCTTTACATGATGTCTTCCTGGCTGCACAATTACAATTATGGTTCAAGCTCCATAGTCTGATTTTTCAGCATCATCATAACTTTCTGTGTTTGGTTGTTTTCCTAAGAACATACATTGGAAAATATATGCAGAATTCTGCATATTATTTGCATTTATTAAACCCCTACCAACCAGTGTGCAGATGTGGAAATGAATATGTACTGACTTTTGAATCACTTATCTTTGTGCTATTCTTGTAGGGTAATATGGAAATTTTTTTTAAAAAAAGAATAAACATTAAAGAGTGTGTCATTAGCTGGGTTTGGTGGCTCAGCCTGTAATCCCGTGCTTTGGGAGGCTGAGGTGAGTGGACTGCCTGAGCCCATGGGTTCGAGACCCGCCTGGGCAACTTGGCGAGACCTCATCTCTACAATAAATCAAAAATTAGCCAGGCATGGTAGCGCAGGCCTATAGTTCCAGCTACTTGGAAGGCTGAGGCAGAAGGATCGCTGGAGCCCAGCAAGTCGAGGCTGTGGTGGCAGGGAGCGTGCCACTGCACTCCAGCCTGGGCGACAGAGTGAGACTCCAACTCAAAATAATAACAATAATAATAAAGAGTGTGTGATTGACTAAGCACAGCAGAGACCAGCCAAGTCAGTGCTCATAAGTGAGTGAAAATGTTGGTTATTTTGCAAGATGATTCTTCCTGCTAAATGGGGTTTAGGGCTAAATAAGCATTAGATAAATACATTAAAGTCAGAATGCTGACAGAGTGGAAATGTTTTGTTTTCTGAAAATACCACAGACTATTTCTGAAACATTTAAGCATTGGCATTAACTAAATATATTTCCCAAGTACCTTTCCCCTATTTCAGAATATGAATACATATAGTCCACATGTTTCTGATTCATTTGCAACTAATTTATCAAAATTGGCAAGATCTATTTGCTAACCACAAGGTCTAGGGAGCCAGTTTAAGAAAAAAAAAGCATTCTTAAATTTTCCATTTGACCACTCAGTTGTTTCAGAGGGGGTTCAAACTCTGATTATGAGCATTTATTAAAAACTCAGAAGACATTGAGTGTTTCCTTTCACTCTAGTTTTTTTGTTTGATATCTTTTGCCAATCTGAAAGGCCCTCAATTTTTCTTTGTTCACTCCCCACTCAGGATAAGAAGTGGGACATGCTCATTAATAATATTAGAATAATAGATTCAAAAATATTTATTCTAAATAATAATGCTTCCATTCCCCATGGATCTTATTTTCCAACAGGAAAAAATTATTAGAAGTCAACCATATAATAAATTCAGCACATTTACTTTTAGTGTCCTCCATACTTTACTGATGGTGTGTTTTAGTACTCATGTCTTTCACTTCAACTTTCCCTGAAGACCCAAGACAGACGCTGTGCCTGTGCATTAATAATTAAACACCTGAGTATCTACACATCAATTTACCTGTTAATTAGTCAGTTAAATATTTCAAGTGTATTTCCCATGTCATCCAATCCCCTAAGTATGCTTAATCATGGACTTACCTGGGTACTTAATACACAGAATCCCAGGTTGCTGCTATGGGAGCCGGGAATGTGTATGATTAACCAATGTCCCAAAATGATTCTTAGCAGTCAGGGACCCACATACACGGCTGGCTAATTATGTTTGCTGTGACAAAGAGTCTCTAAACAGCCCGGATTTCAGATCATTTTTTATCTTTTTAGCAATGATAAAGTTTTCAATGTGACAATATGTATGCATCATAAGATCTTTCCTATTAATATGTTGACCAACTGAAAAATTTTCTGGCCGGGCTCAGTGGTTCAGTCTGTAATCCCAGCACTTTGGGAGGCCGAGGCGAGTGGATTGTCTGAGCCCGTGGGTTCCAGACCAGCCCAGGTAACTTGGCGAGACCTCGTCTCTATAATAAATCAAAAACTTGGCTGGGTGTGGTAGCGCGTGCCTGTAGTTCTGTTACTTGGAAGGCTGAGGCAGAAGGATCGCCAGAGCCCAACAGGTTGAGGCTGTGGTGGCCAAGAGGAATGCCACTGCCCTCCAGCCTGGGTGACAGAGTGAGACTCCAACCCCAAAAAAATAAAAAAGGAAAAAGAAAAATTTTCTTTCTCAAACCACCTGTCATAATGTTTCCTTCGGGAAAAGAATCTTCATAATGTTCCAAAGTGTGATCTCTTTCTTCAGGAGAATTGAAGGAGCTGTTTAGAAAGGAGACAACAAATGATGGTGACTGCCACAACCTAATTTTGAGGCAAATCATTTAATTTATTTGAAGTTTATCTGGACTTTAAGGGCAACTATCAAAATTTGAAATAAGTTTTATATATTTTGAAAACAACACTGCCCTTGATGTCATTGCTTTGTTTGGGGGTTTTTGTTTTGTTTTGTTGTCAAAGTATTTATTTTGTATACTAGATAACATCACAGAAGGTTAAATATGTATTCATACATTTATGAAATAGGGCATGGATTAAAACAGATTGAATAGTACTGGTTTAGGAGGTATATTTGTTTTCTATTGCTGTGACAAATTACCACAAATGCAGCGGCTTCAAAAGACACACAGTTAGAGTTCCTGTGAGTCAGAAGCTTGGGCAAAGCTTAGCGGGGTCTTCTGTGCAAGATCCGGGTATGGGGAATTGGCCAGGAGATGTGACTTGGGAGGAAGCTCCTTTGGGTTACTGGGAGATTCTTTTTCTTGTGGTATATGAACAAGAACTCTCACTTCTTAATGGCTGTCAGCTGTAGCTGCCCACAGCCCCAGCCCTCCTGACAGGCAACTCACAGCACAGCTATTTGCTTCTTCAAGACCAGCAGGCGAATCTCCTTCTCCATCTACAAAGATGGAGTCTCATCTAACAAAACAGTCACAAGTGTGATTTCCTATCACCTGTGCTATCTATATTCTGTTGGTTAAAGGAAATCACAGATTCCATCACTCAAGAGGAAGAGATAACACTAGGGTGGGAATCACTGGGGGTCACCCTATGGTGTGTCCACCACAGGGGTATAAATTGGATAATCTCTAAGACAAGTTTTTTACTTAGAAGACAGCATTGACCGGGCTCGGTGGCTCAGCCTGTAATCCCACGCTTTGGGAGGCTGCAGTGAGTGGATTGCCTGAGACCACGGGTTCGAGACCCGCCTGGGCAACTTGGCCAGACCTCATCTCTACAATAAATCAAAAATTAGCCGGGCATGGTAGCGCAGGCCTGTAGTTTCAGCTACTTGGAAGGCTGAGGCAGAAGGATCGCCAGAGCCCAGCAGGTTGAGGCTGCGGTGGCCAGGAGCGGCTACTGTACTCCAGTCTGGGCGACAGAGTGACACCCCAACTCAAAAAAAAAAAAAAAAAAGGAAGACAGCATGACTTGAAATATGATCCCTATGATGTCCACTTGTATACTGAATCCTGAATTGTACCCCACATCTTTAAAATATTTTTTAAAATTTTAAAAAGGAATACAATCCCTAGATCTCATACATATGAATCTCCTGAACTGCTTATTTTAAAAATGCAGCTTACTTGTTCTAGACTGGTACCTGCTTTATCAAACTGTGTTGGAAACAGTGTGGCAGATCCTGTGTTTTTGAAAGTTCCCAGGTGATTCTGGGACATTACCTCCCCTGTGATTCTATAAATTAATTGCAAAAAAAAATAACCTTTGAAAGACAATGAAGACACCAAAGAAAAGCAACCAAAGAAAAAAATTAATTGGACTTTATCAAAATAAAAATTTATGTACCTCAAAGAACACTATCAAGAAAGTGAAAAAACAGCCCACAGAATGGGAACTAATATTTACAAACCACTTATCAGAGCAGGAATCTAGCTTCCAGAATATATAAATAACTTTTCCAACTCAAAAACAAAAAGAAAAATAACCAAGGTAAAGATGGGCAGAGAATTTGAATAAACATTTCTCCAAAGAAGATGTGTAAATGGCCAATAAGCATATGAAAAGATACTCAGCACCATTAGTCATTAGGGAAATGCTCACCAAAACCTTATTGAGATACAGTTTGACATGCACAAGGATGGCTACAGTCAAAAAGACAGAAAACAAGTGTGTGTGAGGAAGTGGGTAAATTGGGACCTCATACGTGACTGGAAACAAGGACTCCCTCCTTGAGCAAACTTTAGCCAACTTCCTCGGAGTCCTGCTCTCTCTTAGGCACCTCTCTTTGGCCTATTGTCCTTGACCTGGTAAGCTCACTTCTGCAAAAATTGTGCCAGGCCAGTTTAGCAAGAATTACCCATCCTTGGTGCTCAACAGTTTTTCTTGGTGATTTTCTATCCACTGACTCCCTCACTCTGCCTGTTGGTTGTAAGGCCTCAGCTGCCCTTGTACTCAGAACGGAGTTCAATTTTCTCCTATTGCAAGCATCTTGAATAAAGTCTTTCTTGCATGTTTATCGAATACAATAGACTTATTATTGCACTACAAATGTAATTTCTGTCATCCAATGCAATTTTTATATGATACTGGTAAGAGTTTTACATGGCACAGGTGCTTTGGAAAGCAGTTTAGCAGTTTCTCAAGAGGTTAAACATAAAGCTATTCAGCAGTTCCACTCCTAGTTGTTTACTCAAGAGAACTGAAAGCATATGTTGACACAAAAACTTGCACGTGAATGTTCACAACACAATTATTCATAATAGCCAAAAAGCAGTAACAACTCAAATGTTTATCAACTGATGACTGGATAAACAAAATGCAGTATGCCATAAGTGTAATATTATTCATCCATAAAAAGAAATGAAGCATAGATATATACTAAAACATGGATGATGGTGAAAACATTATGCTTAGTGAAAGAAGCCAGACACAAAAGGTAACATATTATAAAATTCCATTTATGTGAAATGTCCAGAAGCAGCAAATCCAGAGACAGAAAGGATATTAGTGGTTGGCAGGGGCTTGGGTAGGAGAAAATCAGAGAGTGCTCATGGGTACAAGTTTCCTTTTGGGGTGACAAAAATGTTCTGGAATTGGATAATGATGAGGATTACGTGACCTTGTGAATATACTAAAGACCCACAGAATTTTACTCTCTCAGAGTGTGAATTTTATGGTATGTGAATTACTAGTTTAACTTTTTTAAATTGTAGAGACCAAGGGAAAACTTCCCTTTCATCCTCTGAAGTTTCACTGAAAATCAATTGACAAATGGCAGATTAACAAGAGACAGACAAGATTGATTCATCTGCACACATATGCATGGATGTTAAACAAAATATGAAAACTCAAAGAGAGGGCCAGATGGTTGATACTTTTATACTATCTTTTTTTTTTTTTTTTGAGTTGGAGTCTCACTCTGTCACCCAGACTGGAGTGCAGTGGCCGCTCCCGGCCACCGCAGCCTCGACCTGCTGGGTTCCGGCGATCCTTCTGCCTCAGCCTTCCAAGTAGCTGTAACTACAGGCGCGTGTAACCACGTCCGGCTGATTTTTTAATTTACTGTAGAGATGAGGTCTCGCTGCCCAGGTGGGTCTCGAACCCGCAGGTTCAGGCAATCCACTCACCTCAGCCTCCCAAAGGCGCGGGATTACAGGCTGAGCCACCGAGCCCGGTTTCTTTTATACTATCTTGAAGTGACAGAAACAACAGGAGATTGCAGCGAGGAAGGCCAGGTTATGGAAGGGCGAGAGAAATAAAGCATGGCACCAAGGCAGTCTGGTGCAGATGAAACCTCACAGGCAGCAGACAAAAAGCAGACCATAGCCTGTGGTTTAGTTTATCTTTTCTAGATCTGGACAAGGGAGGGGAGCCTCGGGGAAAGCCTGGCCCCTCATTTCACCAATGCAATTTCTCCACAGATGCAAAACTCCCCTACAAAAGGCATCTTTTTAGCTATTTTGGATTTCCTGCCATACTGAAAAGTTACCTTGAAATATATCCAAGAAGTATATATTGGGGCAAAATCGTTTTTGGTTCCTTTAAAAATATACAAAAAGCCATGAAAAGATATCATGTTTTAAATGAACTTGCTTCGTTGTGTTTGTGTGGTGTATGTGTGTCTGATTATTAAAATTAATATTAATTACATTGCTAAAATACAAAATAAGAAGGATTAATATTCCTAAACAAACACAACATAAGGTCATTTATCTTCACCCAAGTATTAAACCTAACATTGCAGTAGGCTCTTAAGAATTCATCATCCCCAAATAATCAATAAAAAAGGGAACAAGGACTAATGTGTGATGAATAAAGCATTTCATAGCACATTGTCAGGGACACATATATTTTCTCAGTCACAAAGCTTATCTGTCTCAGGTGTGGTCTCTGAAGCTTTGTATTATCCATCGGGGGAGGGGAGAAGGAAGTGAAGAGGGCGGGAGGAGGGGCAGAAATAGGGAAATGAGAAAAAAAACAAAGAATAGGAGAGGAAATCCTCATTAAAGCTCATCCTGATGTTTACTTTAGGGCTTTCAAGCTGTTGCTTTAGCACCTTATTGAGATTAAACATGTCAGCTGAAAAGCTTTCTGTAAATTATTTTGCAATATTAATTTGTGTGAGTTGAGCTACCATATTCAACAATTTGGAGGGAGACCACAAAACATAAACTGCTTTGCATAAGGAAGCAGGGAATTCATGGGCAGGGGCTAACAGTTAAAGATAGCTTAAAGAGAGGAGGGACAACCTGCAGAAACAACAGATCCCAGGAAAGCAATGAGTCGTCTGGCTCTGCGAGAGGTCTTAGCCACTGAGATGCAATAAGAGTTTTCAAGAGCATGAATAGCTAACACAATTTTAAATCACTTTCTGAGTGATGCTACCACAGCCTTACCTGTTTTCTCTTGACATCTGCCCAGTGTACAACCTCGTGTCTGTGGGACTCCGGGGAGTGAACATGTGGCGGGTGGCAGAGGGCATCCAATATACAAGGTGAGGTGATGCTGTGTGGGAGGACATGTGGGAAAGTGAAGATCCACGATGAGGAGGTAAACTGGATGTGGAAATGGCTCTGGCCACACTGAAAAGAACTCTGTGTTTCCCACCATGGATTCTTCTCATCTCTTCTTTCATCTCAGACGAGACTATACCAGGCCTCCTGTGATACCATAAGGGATAAAACTGAAAATATTAAACTCTTATGTTTCTCACCTTATGGATGAATTGTATTGTGTCTACTGTGGTCTAGAGGAGACACTTGCAAGAATACAATCTGCAGAATATTGCATAGCAAGAAGGATACAATTCCCTGCAAATGACTGAGACTGAGTGAGTTCATCCTGGCCTGTTCATCCATACATCCTATAAATATATCTGCCTGGTAGCTACAATTTGTTAGATGCCTTGATAGGTGTTTTGGTGTAAAGATCAATAAAAGAAAGGAAATATTTAATCTAATATGCAAATAGGCCAGGCACAGTGGCTCACCTTTGTAATCCCAGCACATTGTGAGGCTGAGGTGGGAGGATTGATTGAGCCCAGGAATTTGAGACCACCAAGGGCAACCTAGGAGAATTCTGTCTCTACAATAAACACACAAAAAATTAGCTGAGTGTGGTGGTGCATACCTGTAGTCCCAGCTGCACACAAGGCTGAGATGGGAGGATCACTTGAGGTCAGAAGATCAGGGCTGAAGTGAGCGATGATCATGCCACTTTGCTTAAGCTAGGACAAGAGAGAAAGAGCCTGTCTCCAAAAGTATAATAAAATGCAAAAGTAGTGTTGATGGTGCTCAGATACTATGCCAGTCACAGTGTGATCTGTGTATCACTGCTAGTCCATGTGATGTTTGTTACAATAAAATGCAAAAGTAGTGTTGATGGTGCTCAGATACTGTGCCAGTCACAGTGTGATCTGTTTACCACTGCTAGTCCATGTGATGTTTGTTATAGCAAGTGAAGAGGAGGAGAAATATCTTTCCCTCTATCATCCAAGATTCATGGCTGAGATCACTACAGCAAAAGACATGTTAACAAGAGAAAAGCATATAAATGTATTTTATGTAATTTTTATGTGGCATGGAAACATTCATAAGAAAATGAAGACCTGAAAACATGTGGTAAACCTGCGTGTTTTTATTCTAGTTTTGATGAAGTCGATAGTCATGGAGAAATATAACTGGACAAAGGAATATAATTTAATGGCAATAAACTGGGCTGTTTAGATTCTTCTCTGTGATTCTATGTTTCCAGATATAAGGACCATCTTTTCTTTCAAAGTCCAGGGAAGTCACCTGTTGAAAATAAGTGTTTACAGCAGGTCCCGAAAGCCCCAGTCTTAACTCGAGTCTCTTTCACTGCAGTTAGGAACTCATCCTGCTGGTGCAGAAAACTACTGGGATGCACACCCATCTGTGCCAATGGGACAATCTTCAGATCCCTGACCAGAATTCCCACACAGCTCCAGTACCTCCCTTGGGACTTCCCCAGGTCCATCTGGGCAAGAAAACCATATCAACATCACAAGACTCATAGCAAACCTGGTCTTAGGGTGTCTTCTAGTACTGAGATAACTGCAGTGGTCACAACCTTAGGAAACACAGCAGTCCCACAGCCTGGAAGAAGCCAGGCTCAGTGGCTCAGCCTGTAATCCCGCGCTTTGGGAGGCTGAGGTGAGTGGATCGCCTGAGCCCGCAGGTTTGAGACCCACCTGGGCAACTTGGCAAGATCTCATCTCTATAATAAATAAAAAAAAATTAGCTGGCTGTGGTAGCACACACCTGTAGTTCCAGCTACGTGGAAGGCTGAGGCGGAAGGATCGCCGGAGCCCAGCAGGTCGAGGCTGCAGCGGCTGAGAGCAGCCACTGCACTCCAGTCTGGGTGACAGAGTGAGACTTCAACTCAAAAAAAAAAAAAAGAATTCCTGGAGGGTCCTCTAAGGAAGAAGAGACATAAACAATGCCAGACTGTGAAGACTAAAGCAAATACCTACTATCTCAATGTGCAGACATCACTGCACTTCCATATGCATCAAAAACATTCAGGGAAACATGACCTCGCCAAATTAAGAAGGAGACTAACCCTAAAGTCATGGAAATATGTGATCTCTTAGACAAATAATTCAAAATAGTTGTCTTAGGGAAGTTTAATGAATTTCAAGAAAACACAAAAAACTAATTCAGAAATGTATCAAAGATTTAACAAAAAGATTGAAATTTTTTAAAAAGCCAACAGAAATTCTGGAACTGAAAAATATAATGAATAAAATTTTAAGTGTAATAGAGAGCACCAACAGCAGAATTGATCACATAGAGAATCAGACAGACTATTTGAAAATGTACAGAGAGAGGAGAAAAAAAAAAAATGAAATGAGCAAAGCTTACAAGATCTATGGAATAACATCAAAAGAGAAAATATTTGGATTATTGGAGTTAAGGAGGGAACTAAGAAAGACAAATAGGTAGAAAGCTTACTCAAAGAAATAATAACAGAAAACTTTCCAAATCTGGAGAAAGATATAACTATCCAGGTATAGGAAGGTCAAAGGTTATCAATCAGATTCAACCCAAATAAGAATACTCCAAGACATATTGTAATCAAACTCACAAAGCTCAAAGGCAAAGAAAGAATCCTGAAAGCAGTAAGAGAAAATAAGTAAACAACATATAAAGCAGACCCACTGTGACTGGCAGCAGACTTCTCAGTAGAAACTCTTCAGGCCAAGAGGTTGTGGGGTCATTTATTCAGAGTGATAGAGGAAAAAAAGCCAACCAATAAGACTCAACCCAGTAAAGTTATCCTTCAGGAATTAAGTAGAGATAAAGACTCCCAGACAAACATAGGAAATTTATTACTGTCAGACCTGTCCTTCAAAAAAATGCTAAAGAGAGTTTTTTCAATCCAAAAGAAAAAGATGCTAATATGATTATTACATCAATGTTGTAATCATGGTATTTAAACCACTTATATCTTTATAAGAAGACTAAAAGCAAAGCTATTCAAAATAATAACTAACAATCTGCTAAGAGATAGGAAATATAAAAATGTAAATTGTGACATCAAAAAATTAAAATGTTGGGGAGAAGGAAGTTAATGTGTACAGGATTTTACTTTTAATTTGTTTTATCTCCATTTTTGCAATCAAAAGTTAAGTTGGTGTGAGTTTTAAATTCTTGTTATCACTATAGGATGATTTTTGTAAGCCTCATAGTAGCTACAAATCAAAAACCTGAAATACTTAACACCCAAAATAAAAAGCAATGACTTAAAACTTACTGTCAAAGAAAATTATTTGACACAAAAGAAGATACAAAATAAGAAAGGAAGAGAAAGGGAGAGGAGTTTAAAAAAAAAAACTAGAAAACAAAAAAGAAAAGACAGTAGTAAGTCCCTAGTAAGCAGTGAGTGTAAGTAAACTAAATTCTCCATTTAAAAGATGCCAGAGTCCAACTCCAGGAGAGAGTCAGGGCCTGAATGGGAAGAATCAGGAACGGCGAAGAAACGACAGGAGTTAACTGCTTGGGGAGAGTTCAGGACTCTGCCAATTTTTATTCAATTCTTTCATGCTTATATAGTTTTTTTACTGACCCCTGTACCCAAAAAATGCAACACACATTACACATTAAATGTTTACATCATGTTTTTTCCTTTTGTTTATGGGGAAGTTGACCTTTACAAGTTTCATTTTGTTCCTTCCTGCTACCGGTGGCGTTATTTATGTAACAAAACACCAGCTGCCAAGAATTTATCAACCACAACCTGTGACCTCTAGGCCAAATCTCTTCCCTTTTGCTATTCTATTTCTTTTCCTTTACTAATGTATTTTCTTAATACACTTTTAGCAGCAATATATTGACTTGTTTTCTCTTTTATATAACCACTCTTACCTTACCCACTACGAATTCTTAATACTCTATATTAATTAATTTTACTATTAATTAAAAATTTTAACTTTCTTAATTTTAATTGCCTTATCTATATTACTTGCTGTTTTCTTATCACCTATTTTACATTTTATATTTCTAAACAAAACTTAAGTCTAAATCTATACTTATATATGAAATTAATCTTCTAATCCTAAATGTATTTAATTTTAAACCTACATTAAGTGTGTATAATTTTAAGTTTACCTTAAAACTTAATTATTTTCTATTCCTTCTATTACTTATATTTAACTAATACCTACATCTATAATAAACATTTATCTTTTAATTATAACTGTTATTTTTTTAATTCTAATCCTTACTTTAATTTTAACCCTCTTTCTAATTAAACTATCATATTTCTTAAATCAAAAGGCATGTCTGTGACTTGTTTTTCCCGAAAACACCTGTGTTTGGAGATACTCTGTCTCAGTTTCTCACTTCCTCATCAATCACAACTGTTAATGTTGTTGCTTATAAAGGGTATGAGGAAGGACTTGTTTTTCCTTTTTAGCTAAAGGTTGCAAAATTTCACGGGAAAGGGGGTAGTAAAACATTCCCTTGTCGCTTCAGGGGGGAGATTTTTGCTGTTGAGCCCTTTTTACGTTTCTATACGTAGGTTTACTGCTAATTCCACATCCTTGCACATTCTAGCTAATTGCTGTATGTATCAAGGGAAGTGTTTTTCAAGCCGGAGCCCGCCTTCCTTTGAGGCCAAAAGGAGCCCTTCAGCAGGATCCGTGGGGCTCTGCCTCCATCATGGCCGCTTCCCACTGGGGCTCTGCTCCCCGTCCGCGTTTTTCCCCTTTTCGGGTAGCCTCCGTTTTGCCTCTTTAGGGGTTGTGGCTTCCGGCAAAAAGACATAGAGTAGGTTAAATGGATTTAAAACACCCAACTATATGCTGCCTACAAGAAACTCACTTCACTTATAAAGACAGATATGGACTGAAAGTGAAGGGATGGAAAAATAGATAAATCAAAAGCAAATTATTTTCTTCCAAGATACAATGGTAGCACAGACATCAGGTAAACATTCCTTTTTGGAAAAGGGGAAATCGGCCAAAAGAACAGATAACAGGCCCCCATGGAAGTACAGAAGCCAGCAGGCAGACATTAAATCTTAAAGCTCCAAAATAACCTCCCTTAATTCCATATATTGTACCCTGGGCACACTGGTGCAAGGGGTGGGCTCCACAGCTTTGCTGGATGCAGCACATGTGGAGTCAAAGGCCTTTGGCTTTCCCAAGCTGAGGAAGCACAGTGTCTCTATACTTCTGGGGTCTGGAGGGCAGCAGCCTCATTCTTGCTGCTTCACTAGGCAGTGATCTTGTGGGGAATCTGTGGAGACTTTGACCCCACAGTTCCCCTTGGCACTACCTCAGGAGAGGCTCTCAGGAGGGGCTCCACCCCTGCAGGAGGCTTCTACCTGGATGCCAAGGCTTTCCCATACATCCTCTGAAATCTACATAGAAGCTGCTAGGCTTACAGCTTGCACACTTTGGAGCAGTGGCCTGAGTGGTACCTGGGGTTGTTTGAGCCACAGCTGGAGTCAGACAGGCCAGGATGTGGGAAGCAGTGCCTTCAGGTGGCACAGAGCAATGGTGTCCTGGGTCTGGCCTTCAAAACTATCTGTCTGCCTAGGCCTCTGGACTTGTTATCCTCAAAGATTTCTGAAATGTCTTTGGAGCCTTTTCCACATCATCTTGACTATTAGCACCTGGCCACCCCTTTTGTCTGTGATAGTCTCTCTAGCAAGTGCTTGCTCCCCAGCACCCCTAGATTCCTCACTTGAAGATGCTCACTCATTCTCTAATACACAGCCCAGGCTGCACATTTTCCAAAATTTTCTACTCTGTTTCCCTGTCCTCTACCAGTTTACTATAAGCAATGAAAAGTAACCACTAAGCAGCCTGAGCATTCTGATGATTTCTACCAGATACCCTAGGTCATCACTCTTAAGCTCAACCTTCCATAAAGCCCTTGGACATGGACACAGTGCAGCCAAGTTCTCTGCTAGGTGTAACAATGATCACATTTGTTCCAGTTCCCAGTAAGTTTCTCATTTTCGCGTGCGGTCTTTTCAGCCTGGCCTTTACTGTCCATATTTCTATCAGCATTTTGGTCATGACAACTTAACCCTTCTCTAAGAAGTTCCAAACACTCCCTTATTATCCTATCTTCTTCTGAATCCTCCAAGCTCTTCCCATCTCTGTCCATTACCCAGTTCCAAAACCAACTCATTTTCAGTTATCTATACCACAACAACCCATTTCTCAACTCATGTTTTATCTTTGTGTTGCAATAAAGGAAGACTGAGGTTGGGTAGTTTACACAGAAAAAAATCTTTATGTGGTACTAGAAGATTAATGTGGGGCCACAGTTCCTCCAAATGGCCAGCTACTTTGCTCAAAATTTGTCATCTGATCAATTCACATACTGGCAACCTGGTGACAGAAAGATGCAAGAGTGTCTTGACACGGCTTGGTTTCTGTTCAGACTTTGCTACTTTTTGTATCACCATTAGCAAATGATTGAGCCCTTCAGAATTGTACTGTAGTCATCTACAAAGCCAGGAAAATATCTCTAGCCACTCTTCTCCCTCACAGAGTTTGAATATTGAGTGAAATCACATGTGCAAAGTGGTAATATTTCAAAAGGCTCCTGCCAAGCTGCACTGTCGTAACTGAGAAGAGCTTATTGTCATCCACAATCATATTCATGGATGGCTGATTCTCATCAGCTTCCTCTCAGAAACGAAACATGTGCTTGGGCGATCTCAAGAAATGTCCATGGCAGGAAACACAAAGCTGGACATCAGAAGAACAGTAACAAGAGGGATGACAACAAAGCACAGGGAGTGTTGAGAGGAAACTTGTCCAGGGGCAGAATCACTGGGAATAGAGGGAGCCCAGAATTCACAGCATTCCAAAGCTCCTGCAATTTAGTGAAAGGAGAGGTGGTCCTTTGATCTCAAGTTTTAAAGATGTTACATTTAAAAGGCATATGCAAAAGAATAGGCCCTTTCAAAGAAACAATGGCTTGAGTGCTGGCACAATTGCCAGCAGGTTTTCTAGTGTGAAATATATGTTTTCTGAAAATAGAAAGGACATTGCATAAAGCTTTTTCTCCAGCCAAACCATCCGGAAGCAAGTGGTACAGCTCTCAGGCCTTTGGATGACAGTTACTGAACTCAGTGGGGTAAAATGTTCCTTTTCCTGGGACCTCCAAAATTACTAGTAACGTGACTATGAAGAACGTGTCAAATAAACAAAAGCACCAACTACAGAGACCACAAGTCACTGATTTCCCTGTAAAAATATCAAATGTTTTATAGTTACTTAGCCAAAAAGTATGTTCACATTAGGTAAAGAGACTATATTGTAATATTTTTCATTTCTCCTGCTCTGCATTTATTATTAACATATTACAAAGGAAATGAAAGTGATAGGAAGGCAGAATACAGACTGGATGTCTTTATGGTCTAATTGGCTTTGATGAAGGCAACTACTATTAGGGAATTTCCCACAAAGAGATTTAAGTTTCCAGCCTTGGGCACAGGAGCGAAAGAAATCTCTGGTATAGAAATAAGTAAAATAAAGAAAGCAAGAAGAATAGGGAGAGGTTTTGCCAAGTGAAGAATTCTAAAGAGTGCCAAGTTTTCATTTATTCATTCACAAAGACAAATCCACACATCTTTTGGAGCCTTTTTATGTGCCAGACATGTTGACAGTACGGGGGAGAGGGCAAGGGGAAGTTGGATAGGGAATCTTGCCTTAGGAAACTTCCAGTCCAGGGGGACACTTACATACAACAAGTGATTAAACAAAGCACTGTGTGACTGTTTGGTTAGTGAATGGGGTGATGGAGGGAGAAGAACAAAAACTCAGTTGAATCTGCAGATACTATATTCATGTTTTCAACTTCTGCTTTGCATCAGATTGTTGTTTGCCTCAAAATGTTCTTAATTCTTTCTCTTCTTTCCCTCTCTTCCAGCCTTTGGTTAATTTTAAGAACAAGAACAACAAAGGGAAGGTTTGTGTTGCCCATCAGAAGCTGAAGAGACTCCCTGACTCAGTGTAGAATCTGGTGCTAGCATCTGTGGCAGCCAATGTTCATCTGTCACACCAACAACATGTACTGTCTACATCGTGTATCAATGTAATTAACCTTACATGATCTGGGTAAATCGCTTTAATCTGCTGAGTGTTGACAGAATCAAACTACTTTTCTTTTGCTTTTCTCTTTGCCTTTTAGTTTAATCTTACTTATTCTTAACTTCACAGCTTATGCTTAGAAGCCATCAATGCTCCTTCCTGTTTGCTGCTGTCTGAAATTCCTTCCACAGTGGAAACAAGGGGGTGGGGTGTCCTGCAACTCAACGTGACAGATAGAAGAAATGAAGCTGAAGAACCTCTTCCAGTAACATTTTGTATTTGTAATTTTGTACTATTTTCCTTGAATAGGGTCCCCAAATCCTGAATCCACCCTGAAATGAGATATTCCTTCTAAAAACTATATACAACTAAGATATGTTCAGTCAGTGGATCATTAGAGTAAAAGACATTTGCAGGTGGGACAGAATGATCAAGGGAGGAAATGGCACAGAATAAACTTAGCTGGCTTTTTCTACCTTTGCTTGGGGTGGGCACTGTTCAAACATTCATTCAATAACTATTGATCGCCGGGCTTGGTGGCTCGGCCTGTAATCCTGCGCCTTTGGGAGGCTGAGGTGAGTGGATTGCCTGAGCCTGCGGGTTTGAGACCCTGCGCAACTTGGCGAGACCTCATCTCTACAATAAATCAAAAATTAGCCGGGCATGGTAGCGTGCACCTGTCATTCCAGCTACATGGAAGGCTGAGGCGGAAGGATTGCCGGAGCCCAACAGGTCGAGGCTGCGGTGGCCGGGAGTGGCCACTGCACTCCAGTCTGGGCGACAGAGTGAGACTCCAACTCAAAAAAACAAAACAAAACAACAACAAAAAAAACTATTGATCATGCGCTCACTGTGAACCAGACACAGTTTTAGAAGAGTGGGAAATCTTAAGAAACAAAACAATCAACAATGTCTGTCTTGTGGCGCTTATGTTTTAGCAAGGGAAGAGAGACAGTAAACACTAAGCACAGTGAGCAAAAGACATTACATCATAAGGTGATAAGGATGAGTGGGACGACTGAGAGTCTGGGGTGAGGAAAGATATGAAAAGTTGAGCTACATGATCAACCAACAAGATACATGTTCTATTTATGGGCACAGCACCCAACAACAGCAGAACACATGTTTCTTTCATGCATCCATGGGGATATCCAAGATCAACCATATCCTGGACTATAAAATGAACTTCGACAATTAAAAGGAAAAAGACTTTTGGCTTTTACTGTGAATGAATTGGGGGCTCACTATAGAGTGTTAAACAAGAAGGACTTTGTAGAGCCATGCTGGCTACCATGTTTCCTCATATTGGTCAGTGAGGGAAAGGTTCAGGTGGAGAGAGCAGGTAAGAAGCTGTTTCCGCAATCTGGGCAAGAGATGTTGGTGGTTTGGGATCAAGGTCTTAGCTGTTTTTGTTTGTTTGTTTGTTTGTTTGAGTCAAAGTTGTACTCTGTTACCAGACTGGAGTGCAGTGTCATGGTCATGGCTACCTCAGCCTTGACCTGTTGGGCTCAGACAATCCTTCCGTCTCAGTCTTCCAAAGTGTTGGGATTACAGGCGTGAGCCACTGCACCCAGCTGAGATCTTAGCTTTCATGGTAACAAAAAAATTCTGGTAACATCTGTGGAAGTGCAAAACTGCTTTATTTTTGCTGTCATTTGAAACAGTACTCATGTGAATAACAGATATTTATTTCAGAAGAAAAGTACTGTTACATGACACAACTTGAACTACTTTCCCAAATGATAATTAACAAAAGTTGCACTTTAAGATGTTAGCAAAAAGTAATTGCTTCACATTTGATTTTTGTGAATTCAATTATCCTTTCTTGGCAAAGAGAGACAGAAGGAAGAGTTGGTCAAAGAGAAGGTAACAAATCATTTAAATGGGGTCACAATTTTGGCCCAAATTTTTACTAAATGACCATGAGTCTGCTCTTAAAGAAAAACTCTTTTCTCTTTTTCTCTTTCTCTTAAATAAAAAGAGTCTTCTCGCCGGGCTCGGTGGCTCAGCCTGTAATCCCGCATCTTTGGGAGGCTGAGGTGAGTGGATTGCCTGAGCCCGCAGGTTCGAGACCCGCCTGGACAGGCGAGACCTCATCTCTACAATAAATCAAAAATCAGCCGGGCGTGGTAGCGTGTGCCTGTAGTTCCAGCAACTCTGAAGGCTGAGGTGGAAGGACTGCCGGAGCCCAGCAGGTTGAGGCTGCAGTGGCTGGGAGCGGCCACTGCACTCCAGTCTGGGCGACAGTGAGCCCCCAACCAAAAAAAAAAAAAAAAAAAGAGTCTTCTCTATTCTCCATTGCCTCAATTCCTGGTGCCTCTCAGCATGAGGCTAATGCTTAAAAACATCGGCCATTTGGGAGTGGTGGCTCACGTCTATAATTCCAGACCTTTGGGAGGCTGAGGTGAGAGGATTGCCTCAGTAAAGGAGTTCAAGACCAGCCTGAGCAACATAGCGAGACCTCATCTCTACAAAAAATAAAAAATAAACTAGGTGGCCATGGTGGCATGTGTGTGTAGTCCCAGCTATACAGAAGGTTGAGGCAGATGGATCACCTGAGCCCAGGAGGGCTAGACTGTAGTGAGCCATGATTGTGCCACTGCACTCCAGTCTAATCAACAGAGTGAGACCTGACTCAAAACAAACAAACAAACAAAAAAGCACAGCAACAACATAATGGCCTTTTGGTGTGACATGGTTCCTTCATGCAATCCTTCTACACTACTTGATGTTCAATCAAAAATGACTTTGCTCTAATACTGGAGAATAAATTGGCACTGCTAAACATATTGAGAGATGGGCTGGGGGTCTCCAAAAAGACAGTTTCTTAAGTATTTTCAAGGACAATTTGATTATAATTTCACTTTCCTTACTGATTTTCCGATCGAATCACCAAGTAACATGTAATTCCATCATATTGAGACATAACACTACATACCAGATACTATTAAATATATTAATTTACATAATACTCATAAGTCTATATACTTTCATACATACATTCACATATATCCTGTGAACTTTCCTTATGAAGGAACTGAGAACAGAGAGGTTTAGCAACTTGTCAGTGTCACACGTTTGGGAATAGTGGAGTTTGGGTTTCAAACCCAAACAGTCTGGTCCTGAAGTCTGAGCTTCTATAAGACTAGGATATTCCTACTACATGAGTACTTTTTTTTTTTTTGAGTTGGAGTCTCACTCTGTCACCCAGACTGAAGTGCAGTGGCCGCTCCCAGCCACCGCAGCCTCGACCTGCTGGGCTCCGGCGACCTGCTGGGCTTCCACCTCAGCCTTTCAAGTAGTTGGAACTACAGGCGCGCGCTACCACGCCTGGCTCATTTTGATTTTATTGTAGAGATGAAGGCTTGCCAAGTTGCCCAGGTGGGTCTCGAACCCGCAGGCTCAGGCAAGCCACTCACCTCAGCCTCCCAAAGGCGCGGGATTACAGGCTGAGCCACCGAGTTCTGCTACATGAGTACTTTTATGATTAAATACTGACTCTGGCGACTCAACAATAACTACTTACTTTCAAGCAAAGGAAAAACTTATTCCCATCTTCCACCTGTCAGAATGAAACTACTACATCCACTAGATGTTGCTAGAAAGGTGGTTAAATGTTAGAAAACCCCCCAAAAGTATAGAAAGTACAGATCCCTGATGCTAAAAGTAAAAAAAGAAAAACTCTTTAGACAATAGACAAATCTTCCTCACACCTCTCAGGTGAGGCTCCCAGCAGGTTCTGGAAACTAACCATCTGCTTCCTTTCCATTCTCTACCTCCCTCCAAATTCTAAGTGTCTAGTGCAGTGCCGGGCACCTAATAAATATTTGTTGAATGATGCACTTAAATAAACGAAAAAGAAAATAAAATTGTAATTCAGATGGTGATTCAATATTTCTCTTCTTTCTAGCTATATATGAGTCAAACATACTACTATCCATTATTCAGTACCCTTGAGGCTGCTGCTTTGCTTTTAGGAGCCCCAGGTAATCCAGCTGTCCTGAAAATACCCATTAAGGGCCTTATGCAAAAATCCTCAGATGCTTCTGTCTAGGGGTCTTAACTAACCTAAGGCAATGTTTGGAGCCCTGATAGTGCCCATTAAAACTAGGAGAAAGTGGTCACTATCTTTATGTATGTGGTAAGCTTGCTGTCTTTACTGGTTCTTTCATAATAAGAGAAGATATGTATTTTTTGACTGAAGAGAGGGGATAATGAAATGGCCAGGGAGAGGCTATATCCCTTACTGACTTCTAATGATTAACAATAAAGACACTTACAGCTCAAGGGTGTTCTCTCTGAGACAGTGCTTTTCACCTGAGGGCAATCTTTGCTTCTTTGTGAAACCAAATCTGCTAATTGGTCTCCTCCTCTGACAGTACCCATGTGGGGTCCCTGGAGCCCAGCAGGTATCTAGGGCCCCCAGCCATCTCACAATAATGGGAATAAGAGGGGAATACATTATCATTAAAGACTCATTGTTCCCCAAAGCTGGAAGTTCTGGCATTTGAAGACATCAGAATGTGCCAGGTCATTTAATAATTTACTTCCTGAAGTGAATTCTAATTCTAATTGAAATGTATGTTCTAATTAGCAGAAAGTGAGAAACAAACTAGAACCTCATGTCTGAAGGTGTCTCTTTGAGAACTGCTAGCTTTCATTTTTTTTACTGAATGGCCTTGCCTTCACCTTCATAGCTTTGTAGTTCCTACAGACTTTACAAAGATAACTAACTATTCTTGTAAGCTTAGCACAGGGTTAGTTTTTCCCTGGAATTTGCACTCTCTCAGAACTCAGACGCCTGACTCTGGAACAGAAAGTGAGCATGAGTGCTCTGCAGATGATTCTGACTGAAACATATGGCTATGATCTTGTACACTTTAAAAATTTATTTAATATAGTGAATAAGAGCTCTTTCCATATATATATGTATTTTTTTAACCTCCAATTCAATGCAGGTTTATTCTTCTGAGATAGGTATCTGGTGGGAGTAGTTTCCTGAAATGAAGGTCAGGAGGCCTGGACCTCACTGACAAGACAGAAAGTAGTGAGAAGACAGTCAAGACCACCTGAGACCAAGATGGCAACCTCTTGGTTGAAACCAAGACAGCAACATCGTTTTGCCCCTTTTGCTCATTATATGCTAATTATAATATATTAGCATGCTAAAAGACACTCCCACCAGCTCCTTGACGGTTTACAATTATTGTGGCAACTCCCAGAAGTTACCCTATATGGTTTCAAAAGGGAAGGAATCCTTAATTCTGGGAACTCCCCACCCCTTTCCCAGAAAATCCATGAATAATCCACCCCTTGCTTTGCATATAATCAGGAAATAGCTATAAAAGCAAAACTCCAGCAATGTATGGCTGTTGTGCTCCCTATAGAACAGCCCAGATTGCTCTATGGAGTAGCCTATTCTCTGTTATTTTGATCATTGTCTTTATTTTCTAACTGAAACCCCAGCAAAGTGTAGGGCTGCTCTGCCTATAGAGAGGTGTTCTTTTTTTCCATTTTCTTTCAGTTAACTTGCTTTCACTTTACCTCGTCAACTTCCTCTTGCATTTTTTCCTGCATGAAGCTAAGAATCCACTTGGCATCTCAGGTGGGACCCATTCTGGGGTTCCCTGGCCTCTATAACTTCCTTTTACTGCTTCATATCCTTATGAGGTGTACTGATCAGCATCAAAGAATGAGCATATAACAGTTGCACATTGTATATTGTTAGCACACTTTTGGTACAAGTAACGCAAGCTGGCTTAGACAATTAGGACAATTATTATCTCACTAAATAGAAAGTCCAGAATCGGCAAAATCCAAGTTTAATCAGCAGTCCAATCATGTCACCAAAGCCCTGAGATCTTTCTCTCCTTTTTGCCGATTTCAGTGTCAGCTTCATCCAGAGGCTGATTCTCTTCGTGACTCCCGAGAAGGCTAATAGATTAGTCAGAATTTTATTGTTTCTTGTTCTTTTCCACAGTAGAGAGAAAGAGAGGAAATTTGCCAATAAGTAAGGTCTTTGCTGTCAACCTGGCTTAACCATCTTAGGCCCTATCCCAATCATAGTTGCTGGCGGAATGGGAATTGGTTTAGATTTTCATTGTCCAATATGGCAGCCACTAGCCACATTGGCAATTTGAACATAGTATCTTAGATATGTTAGATTTTAAATATATTATTATTATTATTATTATTATTATTATTATTATTATTGAGTTGGAGTTTCACTCAGTTGCCTAGCCTGGAGTGCAGTGGTATGATCATAGCTCACTGAAACCTTGACCTCCTAGATTCAGGTGATCCTTCCATCTCAGCTTGTAACTGGAACTACAGGCATGTAACACAATGTCTGACTAATTTGTTTTAACTTTTTTTAGAGAATGGTCTCACTGTGTTGCCCAGGCTAGCCTCAAACTCCTGATGTCAAGCAATCCTCCTACCTCGGCCTTCCAAAGTGCAGAGCTGACAGGCATCAGCCAGTACACCTGGCCAAAATATGTTATTAAAACTAATTTTACCTGTTTCTTTACTTTTAAAACATATGACTAATAGAAAACTTTAAATTATGTATATGGCTCCCCGTGTTTCCACTGGACAGCACCAGCTAACTAATCAAAATCCGTCTGAAATAGACGAGGGTCTATTTGAATACACTGAATACAGTCTAGGGTTTTCTTAGAAAGGAAAGGAGAATCAGTGTTGAATAAGTGGCCACATGGTCTATCTACTTCATCTGGAGAACCATTTCTTCAATTGCTGTCTTGTTATTTTTATTCCGATTTTCTCATTGGTGGCTGGAGGATATAAGAAAATCAGTAGTCAGCATGGGTCTCATTTGGAACCAGGGCAGTTTCTCTAAGCATTCCAAACCCACAGCCTATGTGCTCTTGGAATTTCCCGTACTGTTACTGGTTTCCCTGGAAGTCCACTTACAACTGGGAACAGAGTTGGACTCAGTTCATAGGACTGAGTCATCTTCCACTACTTATTAGCCTTAAACGGTTTTCTTTGGTTTCATGTTAAAGTTTATTCTACTATTAAGGCAGTTAGGAGAGTAGCACCCAATGTAGGAGATTCATTACCACGTGGTGGGTTTAGGTGATTTTCTAGGTTGTCGCTTGCTGCTCTTTGCTCTACACTGTTTCTATTTTGACCTTGTGTTTCTTGCTCTACACTCACAGGCAGAGGGACCTTTCCCACACTTAACATTGTAACGTACCCTGTCTTTCAGTTTCACAGTTAATTGTGCATCTGTTCCAAGAATAGGGATTCAGTGAAGCTTGTAGAATAATCAGGAAGCCTGCAGAAACGGGTAAAGAAAAGTCAGTGTGAGTTCCCAACAAGTCATATGTTCTAGCCAAGACACCCAATTGTTACCACTCTTCCTTGAGATAGGTGCTCCTCTTGTCACCGAGGGTGTGTGTCCAGGCAGGACTGCACCTGCTCTCAGTTCAGCTTGCCCAGGGCTGGGATCCTGCTGGCACAAGGTGGCACAGCCTCTGCCAAGAGTCACACTATTGAAAAACTTCCATGACAGTCACTACAGTGCCACTGTCCCAACCCAAATGCCTTTCTTACCACTCAGGCTTTCCTGGCCTCTCCCCATGAAACCTGGCAGGGGAGGGGCAGTCACTCTTCATGCTGAGGGGACCCCTAGGACAAACAGTCCCTTTGAACCAATCCCTCAGTGGTTCAACATTTGAACCTGCCTTGGACTATTCATCAATTGTTCTCTTAGCAAAGAGACAGAGGAAGACAAAATGTTAGGCATGAAAACTAAGTCACCTCAATATTTTTTTAATGATTTTTAATGAAAAACAAAATTATTGTTAATTTTTATTAAAACTTCTCTGGAAGAGTCACAATGGAGCAGTCACCTGTGTGAACTTGGGAAGTTCATTTCTCTGATCCTTAGTTTCCTCCCAGGTAAAAAGCAATAATGACAATTGCTACTTCACAAAATTATAGTTGAATTAGAATTTGAGAAGATGAAAAACAACTGTTTAAAAAGACTTTTTGAGACTTTTTCCTGAAGCAAAACACAGAAAAATACAGATTATCAGTGTTTTTCAAATGGATTTTTTAAATGAATTCTAGCCTCAGAGTGCATACGTAACCAGCACCCATGTCAATAAGTCAAATAGTATTGACCCCAGGAGTCCCTGTCCCCTTTCAGCTGTCCACCTCCAAGGGGATTTGGATGCCAAACTGCTGGAATGTTCCAGCTAGAAGCAGAATGCTGTATATGCTGTCATGAACTTTAGAGCTTAAAAATAAACCAAAAGGGTCTGAGTTGTTCTTCAGGTAGAAAGAGAACCTGCAATGGATAAAGTTTGGAAGTATTGCAGATAAACACAAATCAGTCCACTGGCTCTGCAACTATGTCTGGACTTCCACCTCTGGGAACAATGCCGTGATAGAGATCGTGGCATTCAAGGACAGGCTTGATGCTCTCCAGGATTTCTACCAAAAGAGCAGCTTAACACAGTGGGAGGTCACTAGCTAGGAGTGGCAGCAGCCTGGCTTCTGTTCCACTAGTAAAACTTAAGCCTGGAGTGAGCAGGGACCTGAGAAGGCATGGATGCCAGCTTAGGATGCCTGTGGGCAGCATGGGTCATCAACACCTTCCAGTATGGGGGAACAAGGTGAAAATATTCTTCTTGTGGAGGATGGGTTCAGGAAAAGAAGGACTAGCCACAGAAAGTCAGGAAGAGGGCTCTAACTTCTTTTACACCTGGGAAGCTTCAGAGTTACCTGGAGGGGCTGTTAGACCATGGTTCACTGGGCCCCTTCCCCGGGTTTCTGCTTTGGAGAGTCTCAGGTAGGAACTGAGAACTTATATCTCTAATGCTGGTATTGGCTCCACACTTTGAGCTCAAGGCTCCCAACCCTCACAAAACATGAGACTCACTAGGGAGTGCTTTAAAAACACCTGTGCCTACACCTGACCTCCAGAAATGATGAGGATCTTAATTCACCTGGGGTAAAGTCCTGGCAGTGATATGTTCTAAGAATGTGTCTGTTTTGTACACATGTTTGAGAACCAATCATTTAGACAGGAACTCTGAAATGTGACTGCTTATCAGAATCACCCAGTAAACAGAGTCTTGGGCACCACCCAG
Source organism: Carlito syrichta (assembly GCF_000164805.1). Lineage (NCBI taxonomy): Eukaryota > Metazoa > Chordata > Mammalia > Primates > Tarsiidae > Carlito > Carlito syrichta. The sequence continues at coordinate 109,693 of NW_007233086.1, forward strand.
GATGTTCAGATAGAGGAGGTCTGCAGGGAGCCCTGGTGTTCCAGTGTCCGACCTTCATAGACTGGCTCTTCTGATGCAGCCCATTCCCACACTGACTTTTGAGAACTGGTACTGGAAGAAGAAATGAAGACAAAAGTACAGAGACAAAGTATAAGAAGATGCCTCAGAAAAGAGACTTGCTGGCTGGTGAGATGGGCAGGTCATGAGAAAGCCTAGAGGGTGGGGAAATCTACCTATAAGATCACAAGGATAACTAAGCGTGGTAGCACGCCTGTAGTTCCAGCTACTTGGAAGGCTGAGCAGAAGGATCACCGGAGCCCAGCAGGTTGAGGCTGCGGTGGCCAGGAGTGAGCATACCACTGCACTCTAGTCTGGGCGACAGAGTGAGACTTCAACTCAAAAAAAAAAAAGATCACAAGGAAGGTCATCCAGGTGTTGCTGTAGAAAACTGTCAGTGGCAGAAGGATCCACTGTGTGAATAAATTCTCTTTCTGTCAACAGACTGACACATCCAGACCCCCCCATCTCATCAGACCCTGAGAGTCAGTGGAGTCTAATTCACCCATCCCAAACCTCGGAGGCTCAGGTCTCCAGCACAGCATAACAACTGCTGCTTTCCAAGGACACGCAGCGAAGGCCAGGCAGTCGAGCACGTAAACTCCTCCACAGGCCAGTTACCTAGAAAGCCAAGTTGTTAGAAAGTGGCTGGGCAGGGATGGAATCAGAGCAAAGTGAGTTGATCGCATGATTCAAACGTTCATGGGCAGCTGGTTATGATAACTGGATGCATCCTTCTCTACAAGTAGAAATTTGGAGGACACTAAAAAGGCACACTCTGTAAACGGTGGGTAATGGGCAGAGAACCAGTGTTTGCCCCAGTGAGTGCCATGTTAATGCTCCACCATCAATACACTAATTAACTCATTATGTCTTTAGATGTATGGATATCATCAATCAGGTGAGATCTCATCTTGCTCACTCAAAAGACAGTGTTTCCTAAGGTGATTCTGCATATCTCTCACCTGAGCAATGGTGTTATTTACAGTTTAGATCTCATAGACAATTCTGTTTCCTTTGTTCTCCAATTCTGGGGTCATTCTTCAACCTCTGTCGCCACATACAGTTCAATTTCATTCTTTTGACATGATTGGTCTCATTTTCTCTCTCTCTCTCTCTCTCTCTCTCTCTCTTTCTTTCTTTTGAAACAAGGTCTTGCTCTGTTGCCCAGGCTGGAGTGCAGTGGTGCAATCATAGCTCACTGCAGCCTTGACCTCCTGGGTTTAAGTGATCCTCCTGCCTTAGACTTCCAAGTTCTGAGATCACAGGTGAGTCACTATGCACATCATGGTCTCATTTTATACAGAATTAGCAGCTATTTTAATTAAGAATTATATGTTTATGTTTTTTCAAAGCAAATTTTACCTTCATGATTAAAATAGACCTGGTTAACTATGAGCACATGAAGCCCTTGTGCTCAGAGCACAAGGCCACAATATGCCAGTCACTTTTCACCTCAAAAAGCAGGCAGGAATTTTAATTAGAAGACAGAAGGGTGCATGTGAGTGTACATGCCAGCCTAAACCTGCAAAGCCACAACAAATATCCCAACCACACTCTGACTTTATAGTTCTGTTGATGACGAAACAGGCTCTTTGTGAAAGCCCAAAGTAGAACAAAGCATTTTATCACACTTGATACAGATAATAGGTGCAACAAATCCAAACTATGGCATCTGGTTGGCTTCTGGGAGCAGGCAGGGGAGAGTGGCAGACTCCAAGCAGACTCCAACCGTGTGGGAGCAGACTCCAAGCGTGTGGGAACGGTGCTATGATGTCATCAGCAGCTCCTCTCTTGAGGGGAAGGCGATGCTGGTGGGAAGGCTGATGTCTGCTTCATGAGGAGCAGACAGGATGTCAATTCTCCGACCTCTTGTTGTTCCCACGTATGTCAGGCCTGTGATTGTGTTCACATTCTTATTTAAATCCAACTAAGTCCGGGATTAGAATAAACACACATGTATGTCTTTCAGAAGATAGCATTAAAGGATTGCACATGTAGGCCAGAGCAGCTGTATCTCTTCTGCTACTTAAGATTTGGGTTTTTGTTTTGTTTTGTTTTTTGTATCTTTGGGGGAAAAAAAGGTTGGCAGTAAATGTTGTTGGTTTTAATTTCATATAAAACCAGAATCTCTCCTTTTTTCTGATCTTCCCCTTTTTGGCCTAGGCCAGAGTGGTCTTAAAACAATCTGATCAGGCTGTCCTCTTTCAGAGGATCCCCACTACCTGCAGAACACCATTCATTCTCGGGAACCCAAGGCTACCTGTATGAGGGAGTCCCTCCCTCCTATCCATCTAGCCTCATATCCCGCTACCTCTCTGCACACATAGAACAGTCTATCAAATACAGACTCTTAGATTTTCCTAGCTTGGAGCTATTTTATCCCTGCATATTTGATTCACCTCAGCTATCTTGCCTGAAAGTGAAAGTTATGTTGAGTTTGGAGCCAGCTGTACAGAGAGCACTGGCTATTGTTAGCGGTGTGACCTTATACAAATTAAGACTCTCTGTGCCCCCTCCCCCATTCTCTTTCTAGAGCAAGAATGACAGCATCTGTCTCACAAGGTTGTCGGAAGGATTAAATGAATTAACATGTGTAAAATACGCAGAGCGGCAATATCTCAAGCCTCTGTGAACATGGATGTGGGGTGTATCGACCAATGACAACTAGACTTGGAGGGTGACCATCTGAGAAATAGCCAGGTGACGTTGGGTAAGCCACTTCACCTCTGTACCATCTAATTGGTAAACCAGGAGCACTAATAGAATAATTTCCCTTCTCGTCTCAGGGGAACAGGAGTGTGTGTACAAGAAAATGAGAGAAAAACACTATGCGTGAACACTTCTGAAACTTCACACTGACTGATATAAGGTAATTCTCAACCTGAAGTATGATTCTGCCTCACTCCCAGGGGTTATTTGGCAATGCCTGGAGATATTTTGGCAATTTCTAAAAGTAGATGCTACCAGCAGAGACCAAGGATCTGGTTTAAAAAAAAAATCTGCAATGTACAGGACAACTGCTTCACAGTGACAACTCTCAGACTCAAATACCAATAGGGCTGACTGACGAATCCTGACAAAATGTATAATATGACATTTCTTTTTTTTTTTTTTTGAGTTGGAGTCTCACTCTGTCGCCCAGACCGGAGTGTAGTGGCACACTCCCAGCCACCGCAGCCTTGACCTGCTGGGCTCCAGCGACACTTCTGCCTCAGCCTTTCAAGTAGCTGGAACTATAGGTGCGAGCTACCATACCCGGCTAATTTTTTTTATTATTATTTATTGTAGAGATGAGTTCTCATCAATTTGCCCAGGTAGGTCTCGAACCCACAGGCTCAGGCAATCCACTCACCTCAGCCTCCCAAAGCGCGGGGTTACAGGCTGAGCCACCGAGCCCGGCTACCATGACATTTCTTAACATCCAGTCTGTTCAAAGCAGTAAAAACTGCTCTCATGTTTTTTACTGAAGACAATAGAAGAGGACACTAATACTTAAGTTTTATAAATGCTATCTCAGGAACTCATGAGTTGAGCTTTTCCACATGCCGTTCCAGCCACCATTTTAGCTAGCTGCCAGGTGCCATTCTGAGCACTTAACCAATATCCTCTCATTTAACCCTAACAACAGCCTGATAAGGTAAGGACTTTATTACCCATTTTTACAGATGAGGAAACTGAGGCAAAGCAACAAATCAGGATTTGAACTCAATCTCGCTCCGGCATTGTACAAAGGGCCAGATAACACTGAGTCCCTCCATGCCAGTCCCCACAAGAAGTCATCGGACTTCCTGTCTCAAACGGTTTTTAAAGGTTGTTTTATTTTCTCTTCATTGTCATCTGTATACGTCTCTTTGTTCGTAGAGATGCTGACTCTGGTTTATTCAGTCTTCTTGACAGAGGACCTACTGATTGTGAGGATTTAGGCTTATCAGAGAGGAAAACACCACTACCAAAAAGGGCATAAGGGCATAAACCTCTGGAGAACTTGATATTTGAGCCTGACGTATGTTAAAGCACTTTGCAGTTCAAGGCTGTAGTTGTCAGGCTGTAATAAATTCAAGGATTACCATGAGAACTCAGTAATAGCATGGACTCCCCAGCGCCAGTCACAGAGACTCGGATACAGTGAGTCCAGGGTGTTGTTTAGGAACCTCCCCTCTTAACAAGCACCCAGGTGACTGGACATGGGTGGGCCAAGGCGCTCGCCTTGAGAAGCCTTGCTGTACGGGCAAGAATTGGAGATGAGAGCCAGAGAAGACCCGAAGAGTTTTCAAGTTCTGCCTGTGCAGTAACTCCAACCACTTGGGGGTGAGGGGAAGAGACTTATTAGAGCTTTTCTGGTTCCTGGTAACTTGCTAGCTTTAGGCCAAGGACTTGCCTGAGAGGCCCTTGATGGGGGGCGAGGCAAAGAAAAGAAAGGAGGGGCAGGTGAAGTCATGTTTCAACTGAGCCGAGTGTTTTCTGTGGAATGTGCTGGCTGAGAGCACCTTCTCTGTCCTTCAGTGTCTCCCTAATTGGTTGTTGTAGCTGTCATTCTGCCCTGAGGGAGGTTAATAGACAAAAAGGATGTCAGATCATTTAGGGCAGGAACAGAAGAGAAGCTAGTTCCTTCCGATAGGACAGAGAGGCCCTGACTGGCCTCCCTCTCCAAGGTCCTATCACACCCTCTACAACCTTCCCCTCCTTTTCTCTCTTCTCCCTCAGAGGGACTAGTAAACTTGGCCGTCCAGGCAAACAGTGGTTTCTTCATTATCCAGTGAAAATTCTTTGGCCTAGTACATCTCCATAGCATGTTATCAGCTACTGCAGCGTGGGGGTGTTCTCAGCCTTCCTGCTGAACCACATTTTTGGGGAGAGAAGCACCAGGCAGAGGCTTTATTCTGAGTATCCTTCCAAGAGAGCAACTAAGATATTTGGAGCTTAATACTGGAGGATTCCATGACACAGCACAATGTGTGCTGTAGACAACTTGCCTTTCACTGAACTCAGTAATTTAAAGTAATTTCAACAACAGAGTGTGGCATAGTGATTAAGATTTCCTGGCTTCAGTCCTAGCTCTGCAAATCAGTGTGTCCTTGAAAGTGACTTTACATCTCTCAGCTGCAGGTACCAATCTGTAAAACTGAGATAATAACAAGACACCCCCACCCACACACACACGAAACTCTAGTATTCAAATGAGATGATACATGTAAAATATAGTGCCTCACTCACGGTAAGTCGGCAACAGTGTTTGCCTCCATTGTTTTTTACTTTTTTTCTGAATTATTAATGTTTGATATTTTTTACCTAATATTTGGCCGAAAAGAAAAAAATAAAAAGAGAACAATGAAGCAAGGTGTTTCCCCTCTATCAGCACTGAATTTCGAAAGTTCCTAGCATGCTGTGAGCAGGACAGCAGACAGATCTCCTTCCAGGGGAAGGTCACACAACTAGGGACCAGACACAGGAGAACCAGATTAATCACTCAGTTCCTGGCCACACACGTTGTGGGGTATTGAATGTGGATTTGACGTTTCTTACCAAGAGTTTGGCCTTTGTTTCTTGCGTGGTTTTATGTTTCCAGGCTACAAACAAATGATTATATGTGTGAAAAAAAAATATGTAACAAGCTACAGGGCACGTTCAAGTGAACTGGAACGCCAGGGCTCTGGAGTTCTGATATGCTCTCTGGGAGCGCTCTTTGCAGGGTGAGCCCTGGAGCACGGTGCTGCCGACAGCCTCTCATTCTCAGGTAGGTTCCTCCAGTATAACTGAGCGCACTGTCTCTTGTGCAGGGTTACTAAGCAACTCTGCTCCACTGAGGCATGCAGGGAGGGAGAGTCTAGATTTTACAAACAAAAGAACACCAAAAATAAAAATAAAAAAATAAGCCCTGCTAAGCAGGGTTAATGATAAAACCTACCCTTCTCCTTTAAGTGAGTTAACCCTCAAACTAGTTTACCTTTAACAGACACCATAACCTCATAGAAGTCAAATCAGAAAACATGCTGCAATTTCATAAAGCAGCTTCAAGCAATGTTTTAAATCACTGCTAATACATTTAATGTTAAAGTGGCACCCTATATAATGAGTCATATTGTGTGTGTTGTCTCTAACCAGACCCTGATGGAGGGCAGTTGTCATTTGAATAAGAGTTTCAGCAACTAAGTTAGTCAGTTTTTAGCTTTGGGCTTTTGGTCTTTTTTTTTTTTTTTTTTTTGCATTATCTGAGTTATACATTCTAACGGCAAAAGAAAACTATTATTTTTGAAGTACTACTATGACGATAATGACAAGGAACAGTTGACTGAGTCTTTAGAGTTTAATAATTCCAAATAGATCTGTACATGTTTCTACATATCCCTATAGGAGGACACAGAGAAATATTTTCTTGTTCAAATTTTTACTTTGATTAACATTTATTAAGCACTCTATCTTTGCAGAGTACTGCATGAGACACTAGTTGAAAGGAGAGAAGATATATATACACATATGAACATGCACACACACAAGACCCAACCAAAGAAGCGCTATGTAGTTTTTAATGGGAAATATTGGCTTGTACATCCATAGTACAAGAAGGGATGGAAGGAGGAATGAGGAAACTTTGACTAATGTTGTAATTGCGAAAATCAGTAGCTTCAAATTGCCAAATTCGAACATCACATTCTAACCTTTACTGGGATAGGTAGGAGAATGGTGAAGAGGGAGTGTCAGGGAATTAGAACCCTCAAATCAAAATGAGACTGGGTCTGACGGCACTCTGTGCTTTCTGACCTTTGTGATATCATGGTGTATGTGTGTCTATGAGCGCATATAATTTTATTTTTACAATGGATCAAGGCAAAGTACTTGTATCAGAGGAAGACAAGGTACCAGCAATGTGGGACTTGCCCAGCTGCCTCTGAGACCAACAAGATTGGCACACCTGTGGCCCACCACACCCACTGGGAAGTTCTACATATTTGAGACATGTTCCCTATGGTCTCTTCCACTAGAGAGCTAGGATCTCAAATATAATATTAAAAAATACTGTCCCAATACAATTAACTATGGTAGGGGGAGGTAGATGCTCAATAAGGCCTCCTGACAGGGATGGGGATTCTGGTCCAGCATTCACTGGCTTCCATGACTCGGGCAAGTTAGTTAGCTTCTCTAAGTTTCACAAAAATGCCACCAACAATACGCAATGCCCTGTGAGTTGTGCTGGAGCTAAGATGAAAGAAAGAAAGCATGCCCCAGTTTATGGTTGCCAAAGCATCCTTCTCTATTTTGAATCAAGTAGGAAAAATTAATAGTTCTTCAGCAAAAAATGCATAAACCATTGAAAACTCTGCCTGCCCAATCTGTTCCTGTGACATTATCAGCCCTAATAAACCTGCTGGAGGGAGATGCTACCAACTGAGAATGACTGATCCTGTTGTGCAATAACAAGAGTTGTGAAACAAGCAGAAGCCCATTTTTACTTAACATTATCGAGTTTGTTCTACATGAACCTTTGGCATTAACTTTGATTTTAAAGAATATTTTGTTGAAATATTATGTTGAGTATTGAGATTTAAAATCCCCCCTTAAATACTGTACCTGTGGTAAATACATCCCTCTCCTCACCCTAATCCTGATCCTAAAAAAAAAAAAATTCTTTGAAGGACTATTATAGCTAGGAATAAGGTTGAAAAATATCTTTACAAAATCTGTACTTAAAACCAGTAGTCATGGCTCTATGACTTGGTACTACCTACAGAGACTCCAAAGCTATTACAGAAAGCATTTGCGGGGGGGTCTCTGAAGAAGCAATGTGAGTGAGAACAATCTGCAGTGTATTAGACATGCTCTAAGGACATGCAGTAAGTTCTTAGGTCTGCTTCTGATCCTGTCACCAAGGAAATGCTGATGACCCTTTACCAGAATGTGTGAGAGGGGAGAGTGGCTCACCTAGGATTTCTCTTCTCCCAAGTTCTGGGAATCCTCCTGTGTACCCCAAGCCAATCAACACTGAGTTGCCCACCTGCCACTTTAGACCATGTGTTAGTCCATTTTGTACTGCTATAAAAGGATACCAGAGGTTAGATAACTTATAAGAGGTTAATTTGGTTCATGGTTCTTCATGGTGCCAGTATCTGTGGGCTTCTGGTGAGGCTTCAGGAAGCTACAATCATGGCAGGAGGCAAAGGGGAATGATGTGTCACATGGCAAGAGTGAAAGCAAGAGAGAGAAGGAGGTGCCAGGCTCTTTAAACACTCAGTTCTCACATGAACTACAAAAGTGAAGAGTCATTTATCACCACGAGGATGAAGATAGCACCAAGACATTCATGGGGGATCCGCTCCCATGAAGTAAACACCTCTGCCAGACCCCACCTCCAGCACTGGGATTACCTTTCAACATGAGATTTGGAGCGACAAACTTCCAAACTATACCAGACTTCATTGTTGACACTTGGAAAGCTTTTGGTCTTTGCCTGCACCAAAAATACTGAGTTTACCAATAGAGTATCATAAAAGACTTTGATCCCCTGCTTTATGTCAGCAAAATGCTGAAGGGCTGCTGGACAAATTGTGTTATCATCCCTTCTGGTTCTCCAAATCCCCTCTTGGCAGGAAGAATAACTTCCCGGCAGGAGTTTGATCAAAAGTATCCCCTGGTTAGCAAATGCTCAGTGGTGGTTTCCCTCCTTAGCAGCAAAACAGCTTGAAAGCAGTTCTGCTGAATCACCTCAACGTGCAAACTGCAAGAGCTACAGAAAATAAACCCATAGGAAGCGTGCCCTTGCCTCTGAGAATGATACTCCAGCGTAACTCTGCGGCAAGCATAATAAAAGCACGAATGTGTTGTTACATTCAACAAATACTGAAAAATTAGTACATTGACTATTTCTAATTACCTCCATTATTCTGTAACATGGTGTCTAGAGGAAACAATCACATGGTAATTTTGCAATATGTTGCTTTCAGCAGAAAAAGACAAATAAATGGGTGTTGCTTTAGCTTTTCATTCCCTTGATTGTTTGTGGAGAGTGCAAAAAAAAAAACCCCAACTTGTTAAATATTGAGAAAATTTTAGCTATCACAAGAGAAAGTGCTTACAAGCGGAAAGACTTGACAAAAAGTAATACGTACACACAGCACAGGGCTTCTCACCTCTGATGAATTTGCAACTTCAATACTAAAATATGTTATTTCCCTTTTCATTCTGATTCTTCAGAGACCAGGGCTGACAAACAGCCCATCACCAACAGTTATTGCCCCTTGTCAGCCCTGGATGCTGAAGGCTGCACCAGCGGAGGATGAGCAAGTGCAGGATAAACATCAGCTGCTGATTCCACTCGCACTTGAAACCTTCTCTCTCTTACATCTGTGTCACTACGGAGCTCTCAGGCCTGCCTCAATCTGACTCATTTTATACTCTGGCTTTTCTTCCATCTACCGTTTTCTTCTTTGTGTGTAATAAAAATAACAAAGAATAACACATGGAAAGATAAAAAGCAAAAAGTTACAAATCACTGATAATCTTCAAAAAAATTTAAATCATCAAAAAAATGAGTACAAAGTAACATTTTGATGTAGTTTCTTCCAGATTTTTCCCTGACTCCCTCTCTTATTCATTGATTCTCTCTCCATTTTCTTCTCCACATATTTGAAATACCACTTATGTAGTAAGCTCCCAAATAGTCTTAGGTATGCTTCTAGACTCAGTTTCAATGATTTTTAAAAAATATTAACTCAGAGTTCTGAGGAGTCTTGAGAGTCTTTGTAATGTGATTTAAGAGGGAGTAGGGGAGAGAATCAGTTTGCTACAAGAGTGAGGATTCTGTCTCCCAGTCCTCCTTTTACATCACTAGTTTTTATCTTTTTTATGTAGATCATATGCAAGTGCAACATGAAATAGATACCCACCTCTACTTCCTGAGCCATCTCTGGGCATAATTGTCCTCTCCTGATGTCTCCTGTGGATACCTCCCTCCACCTGGGAAAAGAACAGAGTTCTAACAAGGTCAAGGCTTCTCCCTGGTAGCTCTTACCACCAGTAGTGATGTGAAATTCGGATGTAGTTCCTACAACTGGAGGACTCCTCAGTGGCTGAACCCAACTTGCCACCCAGAAGCTGCCCACCTACTACAGTATTTTTCTTGCCATAATTACTGCCACCATGTGCAAAATATGAAAGCTCAGTGCCCCAGTTGCTCCATGTCTGTCCATATCATCATCCCCATTGTCCTACCCTCCTTCCCTCACATTCCCCACACTCACTATGGAAGCTCTTTAGGCCTTTCCAAGAGTAACATGCTCCAAGAGTAACCATTTTCTAGGATTACTGGAAGTAGGATTGTTCTTTCGGGGTAGGGACAATCTTCACTCTTGTCAACCAGGATAAGGACTTGCCTCATGATCCACGCAAGAAAATAATTTAAAAGTTTTACATTGACACATATTACATATTTGGAAGTGTGCTTTATCCATCCATGAATACTTTGTCAAATAAGCAAAGAAATCTATGCATCTTCTAAAAGTTCATTTGTATATTAAATGGTCCAACTCACAATACTATGATTTCTTTCTTGGCTTGGTTATGTTCTAGTTCATTGACATTCAATTAATAAGTTGACTTGACTATTTACTAATGGCACGTATTTGAAGTTTTAAAAGATATACACTTCTGTTTTTGTAGACTTTCTCATTATTCTAAATCTATTTAAATTAATATGAAATTAAAGTAGATACTATTTAAATTATTATATTAAATTAAAGAAGATACTATTTAAGTTAATATTAAATTAACGTAGATACTAAAGTAAGTGTGGCAATGGGAGTATATTCAGACCTCAAATAAATAATTAAAATGTTTTCAATAATCCTGATGATATATATTAATTATATTAGATTTATAATCATGGTTAGTGAGGATGAAATAAATACATTCTTGGAGGCTAACTTAAAACAGCTTTTTGAAATATTTATTGAGTAGATATAACTATAAAATCAATACATATTTATTTTTTTCAATGCCAACAGCATAGTGTTGAACAAAGTAAAATTTCTTTATCACTGGTGTAAGGGTTAGAAGTAGAATAAGGATCAAGAATGTTCTTGATTCATATTTTTTGGTAATAATGTGTTTTATACTATTGCAAGATTCTTTGGGGTGACTGCGTAAGAACATCTCAGATTGGCGGTCTACACTAAAACTGCAGAGTTTTAATTTCTACAGGAGTATAAAACAATTCAATATCAAGCACACCAAAGCCCACAAATTACCCTTATGTTTTTGTTAGGATTTTATTGGTGAATCTTACTTGCTTATTCTTCCAAATATGCTTCAGAATCATTCCGTCAAGACTGGAATTAGGCCTTGGCTTTACAGAAATAATATTTTCGGCAACTAAGAGAAATGACAGCATCTAAAGGGATGACTTTAAATGCTACAGGCATTTTGCTTCAGTGAGGATTGTCAGAAGCTATGCTGACCTTTAATGCCTAACATTTGTCCTCGTGGTGAATTAGAATTGGCAAACACAGTTGGTGGCTCATTCTGTTTTCACACGTTTTTCCCAGGGGAATGCCTCAGAGGTGTGAGCATGCCATGATCCCCCAGCACCTCATGAAGGTGAAGTGTCCTTAGATTCTAAGCTGACAACTGCTCTCTTAATTAGGATCCCATGGGATAAGCCTCTGTTAGGGAGAAGAGTGGCCAAGTGGATCAGGAAAGAGGAAGAAACATGAAATTACAAGTTGGAAGCTGGGCTATGAAAGATTAATTTTGGTCTTTCTTGTGGTTATGCTTTGTTATTTCAGAAAACTTATTCAAACATGTCTATACACTCTGTCTCTGGGATTTTATTTTAGAGACATGATGAAATGAATCAATAAACTTTTTCAGGTTACAAGGAACAGAGAAATTTGTGATGGGAGTTACAAATAAGGACGCCCACCGAAATAGAATGACAGACAATGAAAGAGGCTGATATATAGTACATATTTTGAAGTGTTCCTATGAACACTTTCTCACATAAACAAGAAACACACAAAAAGCCTATAAATTTCTGAGAATTTATTTGAATATTAAATGGCCTAGCTCTTGCTTTGATTTCCCTCTTGAGTTTACCATGGTCTTATTCATTTACACTCAAGTAATAAATTATCTGACTATTAAATACAGCTGCCATCCAAGCTTCAAGAACAGAGAACAGGACTCACAGTGACATTCAGAAAGCAATGCTTCCCACTCCAGAACACCGTCCTAGAAACGACTCAAGCTCTTCGCTTTCACTTCTAGGACTGCCAGTCATTCTGACTAGCTCCTCCTTCTCTTAGCCACTTTGCTTCTGGGCTTCTGCTTACTCCTGGCTCATGACTTCTCCCTGATACCTTATTTCTCTCCGTCTTCCACCTGCCAAAATTTCTGGGTGTCAGATCTACAGAGAGAGGATCTGATTGGTTCAGCCTATCACTATCCTCACTGAGGAACATTTTAGTAGCCGCTACATGGGCTACCTTTGTGTCAGGCACTGGTCCCCAGAACAACTCACTGTGGCAGGGTAGAGTTACATGGCAGACAGCATGAGCGTCTGTGCCCAAGGGATGCCCCTGGCCACTGCTTTTATCAGAAAGATGCCACACATGTATCAGGTTTCAGAGTAGAATGGCCATTTTAGATTTTTTTATTCCTCATTCAATACATCAGTTCTTGTTCTGCCACAAACACTGGTCTTGGCATTGGTCATTGAAGGGACAGAGACCCACAGAACACCACTCAAAGCACCATGTGTTGGCAGCAGAGATTTCTTGGCCTTTGCCCTGCAAACAGCATCAGTGAGAGGTTTCAGGCAGACAGGTGCTGCTGCTGGTACAGTACATGGGTGACTTATGTGTCCTGTCACACTAGGCTGGGGATGGTATGTAAGAGTCAACTGTCGAATAGTACCGGCCAGGATCCGCCCCTTGTGCACTGAAGGACCTGCTCTCTCCCTTAACATTTTTGCCAGCAGAGCTTCTTGTTCTCAGAGAATTTCTCCCATGGGTGCTGAGACCTCTGCCTCCTGCCTGCCATGGCATCCCTGCATTAGATGTCTCCTTTGTCTTGAGTTCCCACAAGGAACACCCTGCTGAAGCTGACACCAAAGGTAGCAGCTGTGCCTCCTGCAAAAATACTACCACAGCTAATTCTGCTTCTCCTTCTGCCTTCCAGGATGAGACTATCCCTGACTGCAGAAAAAGAGGCCACTAGACTCATATGGAGAGTAACTATGGCCAGCATCAAGGGCACTGACGTCCAGCCACAACTGTGGCAAAGTCTGCTTCCACCAATGTTGCTCCTTCATTGTCAGTGTGGCTGTCACCATCATCGTTGCCACTCTTGGGGCTCATGAGCCTGATGTCCTAGACAGAGTTGAAGAAAATCGGCTTTCTCACTTTTATTTGTTCTTTCATTAAAATTTCATCTTCCACAAGCTCGGTGGTGAGTTCATAGGGCACAGGACATCATCTAGGTGAGATATTGTGTTCAGGTCATCCCTCCCTTCAATATCAGCCCACTGACGTCCTACATCTCTTCATTTCTTTAGAATGATTTCTTTCTCACACACTTCTTGGTCCTTTATGGGTATCAGAACAAAAAGGTCTCAACCACCCCCCAGAATAGCAGAGTAATTAGCCACTTCAGGGTAATTAACTACATCTTGTTATATAATTAACTAATTTATAGTCACACAGGCTAAAATAAAATCTGTAATATGTGCTTGAGGAGATTGAGGGATGTCCCATTAAGTATAACTGATAAGAAGAAGAATTTGAATTTTATCAGCTATACTCTTTTCAGCCTAAGGAAATAAAACCTTCAGGTGGGTGGTTTACCTTAATTATAGAAGTTGGAAGCTCAATTTGCAAAAAATTTTGCATTTATTCAACAGCAACCAGAGGAAGAAGACAGAATCTGGTAGATCAAAATATCTCAACCACTACAAATGTGTAGTCTGTTGTAGCACAAATACCTTGTTATATTTCACCATGGCCAGAGTAAAACATTTCCTCAAGATTATTAAAGTATTTTTACAGTATTTCTATCTTTACCAAGATGGTCTTATGGACCAGTAAATTCACTTTGAGCCTTAATATCTTTGAGGTGATACGAATTGCCCAAATGGACATGTTATATAGGTACCTGAATATGTAAAAAGAGAAGACTGACCTAGAGATATAAATTAATGTGTTTCAGCAAATAAATAAAAGCAGGAAATTAGATGAAATTACCTAGAGAGAAAGAATACTAAAAAGAAAATAGAGCCAATAGTCAAGGACTAAAGAACTCCAATATCTAAATAGTGGATGAAAGGGAAAATTCTGACAAACACAATCAAGAAAGAGTGGCCAATAGAAGGAGAAAGACTAGAAGAATGGAATGTCATGGAAAGCAATTTAAGAAACTTTCAAGCTAGAGAAAGTAGTCAGGGCTGTTCAATGCTCTTGCATGATTCAAAAATATATTTATCAAAAAACTGAAAACATGACTTTCGTGAAAACATGACTTTCGTAAAGTTAACACAACTCAAATAATTTATTCCACTTATTAATTAAGGAAGAAAACGGTATACTGAGACTGGTTCAGAGGAGAATTTGAAGACCAGAGTTTTGACTAGTCAAAGGCATGCTGAAATTAATTTGCCAATAAACGAAAAACTGGTTGGTATCCTACAGGTCAACAGACTGTAATGTTTGAGGTTGTCTTTTCTACTTGGTGAAAATCAATTGCATCTTTTCTAACCCAAATTAATTTATTGCAGTAGGCAGGAGTCATTTGCATCTTGCTCAGTCAGCAATCACTTGCATTGATATGTCTTTCTCTACAAGTGAATTCCTACCCCTACTAAGTTGCAAAATAACTTAGTCAATAAAAACTCAAAGATGCATACCCTTATAGAATTGTATAATATCCAGATGAGCTAAACAATGATTAACACTCTACTAATAAGACACCCAGTGATCTCTTTTGTCCATTTCCATATTTTGGATTATTTTTTTTTAAACAGTGCTCACATAATGGGAGAACTCAAAGTTTTCATTGCATTTGGCGATGTGAAAATCACCGGGGACCGTAGCAAGAACAATTATAGTTGAATGAAGGAGGTAGGGGGAGAATACAAACTTCATACATTGAAGAATAAATGAAAGGTAGGATACTAGACACAATGAGTGTAGGTGATTCTTTAAAAGGTGTGGAGAGGAAATGGGCAGTAGTTGGAAGACTCATAGAATTAGGGATGCTTGTTTGTTTGTTTTTAAATATTGGAATGACTAGAGCTTGTAAGTGTGCCTGTTCCTTAAGGTAGTTGAACGTTTTTTTCCTGTTAGGTTAATATGAAATTAAATTTGTAAATAAAATGTTCAAAATAGTCACAGTATCATCCAATGATTCAATCTCCTTCAAGTTTAAGAAGGAGGTAACATTAGTTTTAAGATGACACCAACTTTGTATTCTTGGGTTTTTAAAATTAATTTTTAAATTTAAATTTTATTTTCATTGATATGTAGTTATTGTACATATTTATGGAGTACATGTGATATTTTGATACATACACATTATATGCAATGATCAACTCGGGGTATTTGGGATATTCATCATCTCAAATATTTATCATTTATTTGTGTTGGGGTATCTCTTTTCTAGCATTTTGAAACATAAAATAAATCGTTGCTAACTATAGTACCCAAACACTAGAACTTATTCCTTCTAACTGTATGTCTGTACTTGACCAACCTCTCTTAACCCAACTGCCCCTACCTTCCCAGTCTCTGGTAGCCATCATTCAACTCTCTAGCTCTATTACATTAACTTTTTCCACTCCTACATATTTGTGAGAAGATGCAATATTTCTCTTTCTATGCCTGGCTTATTTTACTTAACATAATGACCTCCAGTTCCACCCATGTTGACTGAATAGTATTCCATTGTATATATGTACTACATTTAAAAAATCGATTCATTCATTGACTGATACTGAAATTAATTCTGTATCTTGGCTATTGGGAATAACGCTACCATAAACATAGAGGTGCAGGTATCCCTTTGCTATACTGATTTCTATTTTTTTAAACAAATACCAAGAAGTGGGATTGCTAGATAATATGTTACTTCTATTTTTAGTTTTTTTGTAAAATCTCCATACTATTTTTATAATGTTTTTTTTGAAAACCTCCATTCTATTTTTATAATTTATAATTTACATTTCCACCAACAATATATGAGTTACTGTTTTCTCTATTTTCTCACTAGCCACTATTTTCTCACTAGTTTGTTTGTTTGTTTGTTTGTTTGTTTGAGTTGGAGTCTCACTCGGTCGCCCAGACTGGAGTACAGTGGCCGCTCCTGGCCACCGCAGCCTCGACCTGCTGGGCTCCGGCAATCCTTCTGCCTCAGCCTTCCGAGTAGCCAGAATTACAGGCATGCGCTACCAGGCCCGGCTGATTTTTTGATTTCTTGTAGAGATGAGGTCTCACCTGCCCAGGCAGGTCTCGAACCTGCGGGCTCAGGCAATCCACTCACCTCAGCCTCCCAAAGGCGTGGGATTACAGGCTGAGTCACCGAGCCCGGCTTGTTTTTGTTTTTTTGGTGTATTTTTAGTTATAACCAATCTAACTTGGGTGAGTTGATAGCTCATGTGGTTTTCCCTTACATTTCCCTGAGGATGAGTGATTGAGTGATGTGACCTTTTTTTTTTTTTTTTTACCAATTGGCCATTTGTATGTCTTTTTAAAAATGTCTATTCAGATCCTTTGCTCACTTTTTAATGTAATTTTTGTGACATTATTCTTTTGTTAGATGAATAGTTTGCAGATATTTTACCCATTTAACAGATTGTCTCTTCACTCTGATGATTGGTTATTTTTTTTATGCAGAAGAGAGAAATTTAATACAGACCCATTTGTCTATTTTTTGTTTTTGTTGTCTGTGCTTTGCAATCTTATCCATAAAATATTGGCCTACACCAATGTCCTGAATTGTTTCTTCTATGCTGTCTTCTAGTAGTTTTATAGTTTTGTGTCTTATGTGTGTCTTTATTTCATTTTTATTTGATTTTTATATATGTAGGGAGATAAGAGTCAAGTTTAATTCTTTTGCATATGGACATCTAATTTTCCCAGTATCCTTTATTGAAGAAGGTGTCCTTTCTCCAGTGTATGTTCTTGGCACCTTTGTTGAAAATCAGTTCACTATAAATATGTGGATTTATTTCTGGGTTTGCCCTTCTGTTCTATTGGTCTATGTATCTGTTTTTATACCAATACCATGCTGTTTTGGTTACTATAGTTTGTAGTATAATTAGAAGTCAGATAATGTGATTCCTCCAGTTTTGTTCTTTTCTTTCTCGGGATTTCTTTGGCTATTCGGGGTCTTTATGGTTCTATATAAATTTTTGAATTTTTAAAAAATGTCTGTGAAAAATTTACAGATTCATATTGGTATTTTGATAGGGATTGCATTTAAGCTGTAAAATGCTTTGGGTATGGTTATTTTTGCAATGTGAATTCTTCTGATCCATGAGCATGGGATGTCTTTGCAATTGTTTGTATTCTCTTTAATTTTAAAATCAGTGCTTTGTACTTTTCTTTGCAGATGTCTTTCACCTCCTTTGTTAAATTTATTCCTAGGTATTTTATTCTTTTTTTGTTTTGTTTTGTTTTGTTTTTTTGAGTTGGAGTCTCACTGTTGCCCAGACTGGAGTGCAGTGGCCGCTCCCGGCCACCGCAGCCTCGACCTGCTGGGCTCCAGCGATCCTTCCGCCTCAGCCTTCTGAGTTGCTGGAACTACAGGCACCCGCTACCACACCCGGCTAATTTTTTTTTATTTATTGTAGAGATGAAGTCTCGCCTGCCCAGGTGGGTCTCGAACCCGCGGGCTCAGGCAATCCACTCACCTCAGCCTCCCAAAGGCACGGGATTACAGGCTGAGCCACCGAGCCCGGCTTATTTTATTCTTGTTTGTAACTTGTAAATAGGATTACTGTCTTGATATCTTTTTCAGCTACTTTTTTATTGATGTATAGAAACGCTATTTGGCTTTTGTATATTGATTTCATATCCTGAAACTTTACTGAATTTGTTTATCAGTTTTAAGAGTTATTTATAAGAATCTTTAGGGTTTTTTATATATAAGATCATATCATTTGATCAGGGACAATTTATCTCCCTCTTTTCCAATTTGGATACCTTTATTTATTTCTTCTGCCAGATTGATTTGACTAAGACTTCCAGTACTATGTTGAATAAGAATGTCTTGTTTCAGTTCTTAGAGGAAAGGCTTTCAGCTTTTTCCAGTCAGTTTGATGATAGCTGTGAGTTTGTCATACATGACCTTTGTTATGTTGAGATATGTTAATGCTATGCCCAATTTGTTGAGCATTTTTAATCATGAAGAGATGTTAGATTTTATCAAATGCTTTTTCAGCCTCTATTGATATGATGATATAGTTTTTGTCCTTCATTTTGTTGTTGTGATATATTACATCTATTGATTTGCATATATAGAACCATCCTTGAAACCCTGGTTAAATCTCACTTAATCATGTTATTTTACATTTTTTATGTGTTTTGGGATTTAATTTGTTAGTATTTTTGCATCTATGTTCCGAGTTATGCATATATGTTCAGAGTTATTGGCCAGTGGTTTTCTTTTTTGTTGTTGTTGCACTCTTCTTTGGTTTTGTTATGAGAGTAATACTGGCCTTTTAGAATGAGTTAGGAAGAATTCTTTCTTCCTCAGTTTTTTTGGAATAGTTTGAGAAGAATTAGTGTTAGTTCTTCCTTACAAGTTTGATAGAATTCAACAGTAAAGTCATTCAGCCCTGTGTTTTTCCTTGTTTATCCATTTTTTCTAGGTTTTCCAATTTGTTCTTCCAACCTATCTAATGCTTAAAGTGGAGTGCTGAAGTCTTCAACTACTACTATATTGAGTTATATCTTTCTTTTTAACTCTAGTAATATTTGCTATATAGCTGGGTGCTCTGGTGTTGGATGCATGTGTATTAATAATTGTTATATTTTCTTGCTGAATTGAAGTCTATTTTGTCTGGTATAAATTTAGCTACTAAGCCTGCTTGTAGTACTTTTTATTTTTATAGAACTTTTTTTCCATCCCTTTACTTTCAGCTTACATGTA
This sequence comes from Carlito syrichta, assembly GCF_000164805.1. Classification (NCBI taxonomy): domain Eukaryota; kingdom Metazoa; phylum Chordata; class Mammalia; order Primates; family Tarsiidae; genus Carlito; species Carlito syrichta. The sequence continues at coordinate 128,884 of NW_007233086.1, forward strand.
TAAACAGGTTAAGTGAGTTTCTTTGGGGCAGTATGTAGTTAGGTCTTGTTTTTTTATTAACTGGGAGATTTAAACCATTTACATTCAAAGTTGTTATTGATGGATGAGGACTTACTCCTGTCTTTTTATTAACTGTTTTTGATTGTTTTTTATTGTATATCCCTTGTTTCTTTCTTTCCCTTTTATATTTGTCTTATATTTCTTGTGGTGTTTTTTGGTTTTGGAACGATAGTGCTTGACTCCTTTCTCTTTCTCATTTGTATATCTGTTTTATAAGTGAGTTTTATACTTTTATGTGTTTTTCATGATGATAGATATCTTTCTTTCACTTCCAGATGTAACACTCCTTTAAGCATTTATTGTAAGGCTGATCTAGTGGTGATTACCCCAGTTTCTGCTTTTTCTTCTTTTCTGTGAATAACTTTATTTTTCCTTCACTTTTGAATGACAGAATTGTTGGGTATACTATTCTTGGCTGTGATTTCTTTTTTTCATCACTTTAAGTATATCACCCCATTCTTTCCTGCTCTATAAGATTTCTTTAAGCACTCTGCTGTTAGTTTGATGGGGATTCCCTAATGTGTGACTTGATGCTTTTCTTTACTGTTTGGAGAATTCTCTTTGTTTTAGACTTTTGTGACTGTAAAGTGCCTTGGAAAAGACCTCTATTGTTTGAACATATTTGAGAATTTTTGAGCTTCTTGTATTCTGGATGTATATATTCCTTGCAGGACTTAAGAAGTTTCCAGCTATTATTTCATTAAATAAATTTTCTATGACTTTGCCCATCTCTTCTCCTTCCAGAACTCCAAAAATTTAAATATTTGGTCACTCTATGTTGCCCCATTATGTCATGTATCCTTCCTTTTTATTTATTTATTTTTTGAGTTGGAGTCTCACTCTGTCGCGCAGACGGGAGTGCAGTGGCATGCTCCCAGTCACTGCAGCCTAGGCCTGCTGGGCTCCGGCGATCCTTCCATCTCAGCCTTCCAAGTAACTCGAACTACAGGTGCACGCTACCATGCCCTGCTAATTTTTTAATTTATTGTAGAGATGAGATCTCACCAACTTGCCTAGGTGGGTCTCGAACCCGTGGGCTCAGGCAATCCACTCACCTTAGCCTCCCAAAGTGCTGGGATTACAGGCTGAGCCACTGAGCCCGGCCATGTATCCTTTCTTAATTCTTTCTTTCCTTTCCTCATTCTTATGCTTCTTCTTTTTCCTTTTCTTTTTTGTTTTGTCTGACTGAATTATTTTTAAAAACTCATCTTCAAGTTTAGAAATTATTTTGTTTGATCTAGTCTATTACTGAAACTCTCAATTGTACTTTTTATTTTATTAATTAAATTATTTAGTTCCAAGACTTCTGTTTTGATTTTTTTTTGTAATGAGTTCCATTCCCTTCATTGACTTTCTCATTCAGATCATGAATTGTTCTCCTGCTTTCTTTGTAGTGTTTATTTGTGTTACATTGTGTCTCGCTGGCTTTTTAAAAGTATTATTTTGAGTTATTTTTCAGGCATTACACAGACTTCTTTTTGTTTAGGATCTTACTGGATAATTATTATGCTCCTTTGGTGGTGTAATGCTCCCTAGCACTTTCAAGTTCCTTGTGTCCTTACATTGATATCTGGTGTAACAGTAGATTCTTCCAATTTTATGAATTAGTTTTTGTAGGCAAAGACTTTCTCTATCCATATATCAATTTTAAAAAAAAATTTGGTATGGTGCTTTGGCATTGGCTCTAGGTGTAGTAGTGTTTTCTCTGAATGATTTCTTCAGTTGTAATCAGCACTAGTGGGGCATGTGAGTTTCTCAGTGGTTTAAACTACAGTTCTTAGTAAAGGCTGTGGTGAGACTTTGCTGGGAACAGGTACATTTGGCAGGCCGGTCCTCTCATACCAGCAGTGGCAGCAATAAGCCAGGTGAGTCAGTCCTCAGGCCCCTTGGCAGTGTACGCTGGTATTAGCAGTAGTGCATCCAGGGAGGGTGTTTTTGGGACCTCTAGGTGGCATGCTGATGTGCCAGCAGTGCCAGCAGTAGGCTGGGCACATGGGGCCCCATGAACCCAGGCAGTGTGTGTGGCATTGGTAGTAGAAATAGCAACAGTGGGCCAACCATTAGACCTCTGAACAGCTCAGGTGGGTCTCAGTGGCAATGGGTTTGGTGGGCCAGTCACCAGGCCCATGGGTGGGTGCCAGTAGTGGTGGCAGAAGGCTGGGCAAGCTGGTTCTGGGCCCCAAGAGGCACATATAGGTGCAGGTAGTGACCTGGGTGGGCTTATTTTTATGCCCCTGGTTGACACACATGAGTCAGAAGTGGCAGACACGGTGGGCTTATCCCCAGGTCCTAGGAATTGAGTATGAGCACCAGAAGTGGGAGGGTTGGTGGTGGGCAGGATGGGTTGATCCCTTAGACCCTCGATGATGCTCACGGGTGCTGGTGATAGCATTTGGGTTGAGCTTATCATCAGCTATTTGAATGTTTTAAAATTTATTTTTTTATTTCATGTCTGACTCTAGATGCTCTGTTTTTGCTGTTGTTGCTGCTGTTTTTCACAGTTCCCATAATGGCTGAGGTAGAGAAACTGGCAAAGGAACATGAGCTTATATTCCTCCAAGTGATACTCAAGGCACAAATCCCTTAAGAAAAGTGACTACATGACCCTGCCGCCATCAGTGCTGCTGATTAGACCAAGAGCGAGTCTCTTACTCAGGAAGAGACAATATGTAGGTTGGCGGATAACTAATGAGGTAGCATCTGCTACAGAAACACTCATACCAACTACCAGAAACACAAGAACTACTTGGAAAGATTGAAAATGTGATATACAGAAGGAATGAGCCATTGAATAGAAGAAAAGAAACTGAAAGATGCAAAGAAAGGAAAATGAAGCAGCTATGATGAAGTAAGAGTCTAAAGGAAGAAAGAAGAATTTAGGGAGTGAGAAAAATAGTGGAAGAGGGATAACAGTAGCAAAGAAAGAGATAAACCTTACAAATAAAGTGAAGCCACTATGATGGATAACAATAGTCATGATCATCTGAGGGGAACACTGCTAGAATTTCCATCATCGGAGTCTCTCCAGAGTGGCTATTGTAAGTACTGGGGTTAGAGATGCCAGATCATAGTAATTTTTAACAGGAAGGGATCTTAAAGCACTTTTTGGGCAACAAAAGACAGGATTTTGCTCTGTCTTCCAGGCTGAAGTAAAATGGAAATGGCGTGATCATCACTCACTGTAACCTCAAATTCCTGGGCTAAAAGGATTTTCCAGCATTAGCCTCCCAAGTAGCTAAGACTACAGGAGCAGGCCACCACACTTAGCTAATTTTTTTAATCTTTTTTTTTTTTTTTTTTTTGTAGAGATGGAATCTTGTCAAGTTGCCCAGGTTGGTCTTAAACTCCTGGCCTCAAGTGATTCTTCCAGGTTGGCCTCCCAAAATGTTGAAGTTACAGACATGTGCCGTCGTGCCCAGCTCATTAAACCACTTTTGACTGACCATTTTTTCTCAACAAAGAATTCCAACTTTATGATCTGACAGTAAAAATATGGTTGTAGACCTAAGTTTATGAAAAGATAACTATTCTGGACAATTCATCCTCATGTTTGGTGTTGGACACAGTTAGTTTTCTGTACAATGGTGAGTAAGCATACACTATTTTTACTTATTATTTTCTAATTTAAAGTTTTAGAAAGTTAGTAAAACTAAACTCTTTACCTGGGAATTATGGACACTCTTGATTCACAAACATCTTTTTTTCCCCCTGAATACATGGTCTTATTTATGATACTTATTTTAAATGGGAAATTAGAGAGACATTGCTTCATTTCTTTAAAAATAATAATTTTTCTGAAACTACAGAGAATGTTTCTTTTGTGAAAAAAAAAAAAAGTATTTACACTGTCTTGTCTTCCCCTAAGGCTGTTAGACACTGTGTGGTAGCCCTTTATCAGTTGTGTTTATACTGCATGATTTTGTTTATTTAGATGCTTGTAGAGTGTAAAATTATGGGTTTGGTGGTTTGTAACTTCCACTTCCATCCTCTTTTACTTGAATTTTAAAGGTTTATTTATTTCTTTGGGGAGGAGAATTTTTTTCCCTCTGTAAAGAAGATAAGGATTATGTAAACTCCCCAAAGAGCTCTCTATGGGTTGATAATTAGTGAGAATTTCTCTTCACTTTAGAACTGCACAATGTTCAAGTCAAGTCAGATAGGAGTGTAGCTTGGGTGGGGTTGCAAGTAAGATTGGCAATATCTGCAGATTTTCCACTCCAGAGTGTTGCATCTATTTGCCCTTTACCCTTCCCAGAAAGGGTCCTGTTCTCTTTTTAACTTACAAGACAATTCGGAAGGCTAATTGACTCAAAACTGTGGCGAATACCAACTCTAATTCATTGATCCGGTGTGTGAGCTAAATAGAAACTCTTTGAAAGAAGACTCTAGAACTGAGTTGTACACCTCTATTCTTCTAAATAGGCATGTAGTTAGTTACATTTTTCAAATACTTAGATTACTCTCAGCTCATCCTAATTTTGTGACCCCTATTCCTAAATCTCTACTTCTTGGGAGCTAAAGTCAATTTGTTTCTCCTAAATGTGCCTAGAGTTATAATTGTTGAATCTCCTAAACCATGAACAGTATCAATTATATTGGTTCTAATTTTTATTTTTGTTTTATTGTATTTGTTTTGGGGGACTGGAAAGTTCTGTTGCTTTGGGGGCTGCACACACACACACACAAAAAAAACCCCAGAAAATTAACTTCAACAAATTCAGACAACTAAAACAGGCAAGGAGATTGATTGGATTATGAAAACTAAGCATTGAAGAAACAGGAAGGATACAAATCCATGTGGGCCTTAGATCAACAGGAAACCCTGATCTGAATTTTGCCAGGTCTCTTCTCTCCCTTTCTCTCATCCTCCCTCACCTTGACTCACTTTTCTCTTCCTAAGGGATCAGCTTCTTTCCTGATAAGAGTACCTTCCCCACAGGGTATGCTGGGGCAGATGGAATGGGAGCTGACATCCTTTCAATTTCCCATTTTGTAGTGCCCATGCACTAGAGGGATACTGGGTCTCTTTTTTACATGGGGTTTAAAATTGCTCAGGAAAGAGCCTTGAATGGCTGAGCCTGAGGACGGTGTCCATTGTGGGCTAATCAAAGAACTAATCGACAGTGCTACCTTATAAGAATTCTGTGGCTTCCAAAGGAAGCACAGTTTGGATTGAGGAGGGGAAATGGGAATGGGGAAGAGATTCCAGAGGAAGGGGAGTAACAAGGTAATTGGTACTCACCATACACGCTCACTAGAAAGTAGTATGACTGTACAGGTGTCAAAAAAGTTTTTATCTGTATTTGAGGGAATGAGTTGAAATATGCTCATTTCTTCCTGCCCCACATCCACTCCCAAACTGGTTTTCCCTCCTTTTCAATATGTGTGTGGAGTGGGGGCGGGGGAAGACTTATTTGTATTCACTTAATGATATTTCAGACTTTTTGTGTTATAAAATATTATCTCATAAAATTCAACTTTTTCTTCATTTATTTCTTTGTTGATTGGTTGATACTGGCTTCACAAAGAAGTTTGAAGTTCAAAAACACATTCAGACTTTTTCCATTATGTGTGACGTGCTCAAAGTAAAACAAATCCTTTCACAGGCAGTGCTGAAAATAAACTATGATCTCAAATGCAGATTCAAAGCATCATTCTGAAACCCACCCTGCAGAAGTCACATAAAACTGCCATTTGAGTCACTTTTTATTTTTTCAGACTTTACTCTAAAGGTTATGTAAGCATTGTGAGGCCCATGGCTCATCTCAATAATGGATAAAGGAAAACTTCCAAAATCTCCCAGGAATTTCCTCTGGTAATAAATTAATAGAAAGGGTGGAATTTTTGACGGTGAGTGGATAAATCTGACAAAAAATTACTCATTGTGGAACATAAACAAAAAGATTCCTTAGCCACCCTGGCTTTGAGAATTGGCCTCACTAACAAGATTACATTTTTTCCGCTTTTCTTTCTCTTTTGCCCCTTTTCGGATAGCTCTAAAACAAAATATATAAGGGTACCTGATCTCAAACCAGGCAAAAGTGGAGACAAAGGGGAGGCCCAAACTTTACCTGTACGATGTCCACTTGTATACCTAATCCTGAATTGTACCCTACGTCTTTAAACTAAATTTTAAAAAAGAAAATTAAAAAAAGAAAAATTGAAGAAACCGATTATTTTAGCACCTCTCGCTTTGCTTTCCTTCCTCCAGCATCCATCTTTTCATGAATAGTTGCAAACTGTCTGCTTGATCGGTTGGGAGCACAGCTCCCTGGATGGTGCTTCAGCAACACCTAATCTCTGAGACTACCTGTACTTACAAGAGCTCAGTTCTAGGTGCTGATGTTACCATGTTGCACAATCACAGCAAGTATCTATCCCCTTTAAGTTTGCAGAGTTCTCTGGCTTCTCCTTTTTCCTATCAAAGTTCTGTCCTGGGCCTATTTTTTTTATTCTCACTTGATCTCATTTAGTCATCACATATAACTGTCGACATGTACAACTTCCAAATCTACAGCCTCAAGAGTTAAATAGAGTCCTGTAGATCTGATGGCCTGTAAACATGTCTGTATTTCTGGTTACTGCTTCAAGTTCAGTATGTTCTAAAAAGGAATCGCCACCATCTCCCTTCAGGGCCCTCCTCCCCTCACGTCCCAACATTTGATCATTATGACTCCAGTACCACGACCCCATCACTCAATTAAAATCCCAGATATCATTCTAATGGCTTCAAACAGGTCTTTTTACCTACAGCATTTCCTCTCTGATCCAGAGTAAACATTTGTGCCAGAGGAAAATTTACAACAAAAAAACCAATAGTTAAATAAGTGCATATATGGGAAAGAACATTGTAGACTTTAAAAAGGTATCTCATATTGGCTTTTGTTGTTTGTTTGTTTAAGTGACTATGTCACTACCCAGGTGAGTAATTGTCAGTGACTACCTATATTTTCCAAATAAATCTTCAACTTTCAACCTAGACATTTGCAGCCCTATGGGATCTACTCCTCATCTACATTTTACATTTATTTGCTTTCAAATTTTCTATGACTCAAACAACTTGCATTGTTCACTGTTTCCTTCACAGCCACAGCGGAGACTCCTTGCTTAGTTCACATTTTCCTCTGTCCTGGAATGCACAATCCATTTCTTCATGTCTCTCTTCTTGCCAGCGACCCTCTAACTCTGCCAGGAGAGGCCATGTGGTAGGAGTAATAGAATTCCATGGGGCACAGGATGACTGTGGCTTCTTCAGCCAGTTCATGCAAACCTTTATTTGCAAAGTCAGTCATTAGAAGGTGAGAAGGAGTGTTCTAATTTGGGGAAGAAGGGCAGGTTTTATGAGATGCTGGAGGTCAAGGGAGAGCCAAAAAATGCTAGTTTCAGAAATGGGAATGAGGGCTTGTCCTTGCAGTCTGGGTAGGTGAACAGTCTAGAGTTTATTGAGAATGGTGGAGGGGACGAGTTGGGGGCTACAGTCATTTGCAAGAAGGGATGGGAGGAGCGGTTCAAGAAATGAGGACACACAAGGGCTGCTGTGAAGTTCTCAAGCCTCCATCCCTCAGGGTCTCCCAGGAGACTACTGTGGACTTGCCCTTGCACAGAGAACTAATAAGATCTTTTCTGAATCTCAGAGACTGGCTACAAAATTTTAAGTAAAGAGAAAAATAAATTAATTAAAGTCTGTCTTATAAAATTTTTTTTTGTGGTTCATCCAACTTGCACAGACAAAGGACAACTGGAATCTGGAGATTTCCCAAGGATTTATTGTTCGTGCTTGTCAGCACACCTGAGTAAAATCAAACTCTTAAGAATTATCTCACCCAACTTTACAGGTGGCTTCAGGGAGCAATAAATATCTGCATGCTTGGGGGTAAGTCAAGTGTGAAATATGCTTTGTGAAGATGCCTGATGAATTCTGACAGGATATGCTTTATTATAACAATAGGTGATCTGATATGAGGCCTCGGGCTGTGGATGTTTGTCGGTGTCAACTTCGGGAACACAGGTAGAAGATTTTTATCTTCAAGCTTCACTATCGTGCTTTATTTTGAAGATCTTTTTAGGAACATTTTTTTCATTGTCATTCAACAGAAACAACAAAACACAGAACATCGGTTATGGCATTTTTATAGGTAAGATTCAAGGTTATTATCAAGATATACATTTATCTTGTGATATTTGGTCTGTTTGAAGTCAATTTTTGGAATGAGTGTGATGAGGTTAGAAGCTATTTCTTGGTTATTCATATCAACTTTCCAGTTGTATGTTTAACAGACTTCTCAGTTTTGATATGGAACTCCTGAACTCCTGCTCTCTTTCTACCAGCCTGAAGACATTTCCATCTCAGTTAGCGGAATCTGCATTCCTCCAGTAGCTCAGGCCATGACCTTGGAGCCATCCTTGACTCTGTCCTCTCTTCCTCCCATATTCCAGCATTTAAATGGTAGGTATATCCTATTGGTTCTATCTTCAGAATAGATCCAGAGTCTAGTCACTTTTCACTCCCTTCACCACTACTTTCCTGGTCTGAACTACCATCTCCTGTGGCCTGGTGAACAGTAATGGTCTTATTTCGACCTCACTCTTATTCCACATCATCTACTCTCAATAGAGCAGTCAGAGTGATTCTTTACAAAACTCATTTCTTCTGCTTAAACCTTCCTATAATCTCCCATAGTGAAAGGCCTTCAAAGTCCTCTAAGACTCTAGGAAATCTCCCTGCCTCCCTCAGCATCCCAGTCACTGCTCTAACCTCACCTCCTGGCATTCCTTCCTTTGCTGGCCATCAGTCATGTTGCCTTCTTTGTTCCTCTTCCAGTCTGGAGGTGCTGTTGGTGAAACCGCCCATATAAAATTAATATCAGATCACAGGATAAACACTGTAGAAGAGACTGGAGTCTTGAAGAGCTCCAGCTTTGGTTAGAACATAACAAATCAGTGCTTTCACTCAGTAAAGGGCAATGGATTACCTTCACGTCCTGATCCCTAGGGAGGGGAAAGGCTGCCCTGCAAGACTGATAAACATATTTTCCCTTAAACAATGGGTCTAAGACTGTGTCGATTCAAAAGCAATGGTTGAAGAACACGACTGGCTTCGGAGGACTGGGTCACTGATCTCCAGTGACCCCACCTCCCCTATACCTTCCTCCTACAGCCTCTATCAGGGCTTCTTCCCAGAGAGCTAGTAGATGATGATGGTCACGGGACTTGTTTTATGGGTAGCATCTAAGAATGGGAGTTGAGATATTTTTCAGACTTTGTACTCTGATGGATAGAGGCCCCATTCGAGCCCAGAACGCACACCAGGAAGCTGGCTCCACTGGTCCTGTGATGCCCCAGCTTTTGAATTCTCAAAGAGACAAATTTGAGAAATCTCTGTCATCCTTCTTATTCAGTCACTTTGTGATATTAAACTCTCTCTACCGTAAGAGCTATATCAGTCTTGGTTTTGTTTTTGTTTTTTGGCATCAGGCATGGGAACCCGAGTAGGCTGTAACAAGGTCAACATAGGGGCTCTTTCCTCCAATCTGAATTTTCTGCTCCTGATTGCATAGGACCCAGCATGAGAACTAGCAGTCTTGAATACAGTAGTGGACAGTCACCAAGACAGAACAGTTCCTACCACACTCTTTCAATGTGTGCTGTTGAAGTCATGTGTTTCCTCTAAGCATGAAGATCAAATAATGATGTGTGAAGGAGAGAAGAGAGGGAAGGTGGAGTGCCTTGTGCAGCTGTAAAGTAATGAGAACGGAGCCCTCGATTCTGATGAGATTACACCCAATGTCCTTCATATTTATTTTTCATAATCTCACCTCTCACTGAAGATAGAAACCTCATGTGAGCTTCCCACACCTGTCAGGAGAGAGGAAGCACTTGAGATTTTCAGCAGGCCACACTTAGCCAACCTCTCGAAACATGACGTATGGGGAATACGGCTCCCAAGTGTCCAACGAAAGCTGCTAGGGCAGGATTTCCATCCAGTTTCTGAGAAACTCTGGTTAGCTTTGGCTAACAGCAGTGTTTTCATCATTGACACCCTTAGCCTATACAAACAACTGAATAGGATAATGAATGTCAAGGTCTTAGAATCTGACCAAAGAATAAAAAAAATCCAACAGCCAAAAACATGCATGTTCTGTGAGGCCCACATTAAGAAGTATTGATGAAATTCACCAAAGCAGGCATTGCTATTTTAAGTATGTATGCCACATTTTCTTAATTAAGAAAGAAGTGTCCACGTGAACCATCCGAGTAGCTTTTCAGCAGAGATGAAGATGGAGTTTCCAGGACTGACTGCATATGTGCTCATCCTTTGGGAACATAGGAGAGAAAATCAAATGGTGCAGAAACACTCACAGAGAAAAGTCAGGAAAGAAAGAGACCAGGAGAACCAACGCGACAGAAAAGACTGCTGCAAAGGACCTCAAGTCAGGGTCAAACACCTCCCCAAATCAAGCTTGTCAATTTCAAGGGCTAGCTGAAGTAAACACTGAGTGACATTAAGCCTCGCTTCTTTTTCAGATACACAGTGATTCTAGCTTGACGTCATGGTGGCTCATGCCTGTAATCCCAGTGCTTTGGACGGGGGCAAGGCAGGAGGATTGCTTGAGGCCAGAAGTTTGAGACCAGCCTGGGCAACATAGCAAGACCTGTCTCTGCAAAAAATAAAATTAATAACAATAATAGCCAAATTTTGTTCAGAAATTGGCACTTCCCCATAATCTTTATATTTTCCAAACTCCCTGAATCTCCTGAAATTTCTAGCAAAAATCCCATATATATTAGCAGTAGTCTTATTTCTTGTTAAAAATATTTCTTTTTAATAAAAGTAATGCATGTATATGGTCACAATATATAACACCACAAAAGGGTTCCAAATACAAAGCAACAGTCTCCCTCTTCTACTTTCCCCATGGAAACCTCTTTATTTCCCTTAATTCTGAGAGAACCACTTTTATGTCTTCTGGTTTCCTTCTATATCTCTATATTATAAGGTTACATGTTCATTTTTGATTGATTTATAGTCATAATCTATTATTAGCTTCTTGCTATTATGGGTTAGGATTTAACTCAATTACACATTTTATTGCTAATTTTGCTTCTCACTTAGTTGCTTTTGTCTCTATAAACTAGAAACCGAATTTCTTAACTGATTTACTATTTTTCTCCACTTGCAGTCATCTGTACTTATATATTTATATTGTAAATTTTTTTTTTTTTTTTTTTGAGTTGGAGTCTCACTCTGTCGCCTAGACTGGAGTGCAGTGGCCGCTCCCGGCCACCGCAGCCTCGACCTGCTGGGCTCCAGCGATCCTTCTGTCTTAATCTTCCAAGTAGCTGGAACTACAGGCGCACGCTACCACGCCCGGCTCATTTTTTGATTTATTGTAGAGATGAGGTCTCTCTGCCCAGACGGGTCTCGAACCCGCGGGCTCAGGCAATCCACTCACCTCAGCCTCCCAAAGGCGTGGGATTACAGGCTGAGCCACCGAGCCCGGCAGTATATTGTCAAATTTAACAACACTTCATTTTTGTTCTGTGTCAATAAATACCTGTATTTTTATATGTAGTTTGTTCTTGTTTTAGCTGACACCTACTGAGGACTTACCACTCATCAAACACTGTTCCAAGTGCATTGTGTAAAGTAACTCATCTAAGCCTCACAACAAGACTATAAAATAGCTAACAATTATTATTAATATGTGTCAGAAAGGAAATCAATTAACATAGAAATGAAGTAAATTTCGGAACTCACACAGCCCATGTGAGTATTAGGGCCTGTGCTTCTAACTATTGCATGATACTATCTGTTTAGGTTATCTATTAAAGTTGGAAGTCACTAATCACTATTTCCATTCTAATGACAACTATCAGCAGTTGTCAGCAACACTAAGTAGAGTACTGTCACCACACTGAGTTTCTCAATTGGCTTATTTGTTTTGTTAAGTGTTCCTAAATGCTTTCCTTTCTTTCTAACACCAACTGCCTTTTCTGTCTCCTACATTATTTTAATACCTCAAGAGTAGTATTAAGCTTCTCCTTTTTCTTTGACAACTTTTCCCAAGTCTTTCATCATCCTGCTCCAAGTTGTTCTGATTTCTCTCTACTGTGCTTCCTGCATGGTCCTCCCCTGGCCCAGGTCATCTGTTTCCTGGATCTCATGTTCTCCTCTTTCTTTGTTCACTGTCTCATTGTGCTGCAACACATTCTCCAATAATATTCTAAGAAATGGTAGCAGAAAATATCTTTCAGGAGTCTTATGTTTGTGAAGCTTTAAAAATGTGTGCTTCTGGAACAAGTAGTTTGACCACTTATAATATAATAGAACCCTATAGGATTCTAAGTTAAAGAAATTTCTATTTGAAGCATTGAAGTCATTGTTCCATTACCTTTTAGCCTCAAAATCGTTGAACAGATATCTGATATCAAACATACACTTGTTATTTTGTTGGTGTTCTGTTTCTTCTTACTGGATAACTTTCTCCTCAAGATTCTGAAATTTTTGGTGCATTTGAGTTCCTTGTAGATCCAAGATGTTAGGCCTTTGTCAGATATACAGTTGGCAAATATTTTTTTTTCAATTTGTGGGCTATCTCCCTGCTCTCTTGATGGTTTCTTTGGCTTTGCAGAAGCTTATGCGTCTCACTCTGTCGCCCAGACTGGAGTGCAGTGGCTGCTCCCGGCCACCGCAGCCTCGCCTGCTGGGCTCCGGCAATCCTTCCGGCTCAGCCTTCTGAGTAGCCGGAATTACAGGCATGCGCTGCCACACCCGGCTGATTTTTTGATTTATTGTAGAGATGAGGTCTCGCTGCCCGGGCAGGTCTCGAACCCGCGGGCTCAGGCAATTCACTCACCTCAGCCTCCCAAAGGCGCAGGATTACAGGCTGAGCCACCGAGCCCGGCTCTTTCTTATTTCTTATGGCATGGCCACTTCGGGTTTTGATCAGGAATTGGTTGTCAGTTCCAATTTCCATAAGGGTGTCTCCTGCATCTTCTAAAGTTCTTATAGTTTGAGGTTTTATGTTTAGGTCTTTGAGCCATTTAGAGTTGATTTTTGTGTATGGTGGATAGGTAAGGGTCTTATTTTAATCTTCTGCATATGGTCAGCCAGTTTTCCCAGTACCATTTACCTAATATGTTCTCCCCTCCCCAGTGGTTGATAGTGGAGGCTTTGTCAAAGATGAATTGGTTGAGAAGTTGAGGTTTTGCTTCCAGAATCTCAATCCTGTTATACTGGTCTATAGGCCTGTTCTTGTACCAACACCAGTCTGTTTTGATTATTGTAGCTTTATAATAAAGTCTAAAGTCTGGGAGTGTGATACATCCTGCTTTTCTTGTTTGCTTGTTTTTTTTTTTTTTTTTTTTTTGAGTTGGAGTCTCACTCTTTCGCCCAGACTGGAGTGCAGTGGCGGCTCCCGGCCACCGCAGCCTCGACCTGCTGGGCTCCGGCGATCCTTCCACCTCAGCCCTTCCGAGTAGCCAGAATTACAGGCGCTCGCTACCAGGCACGGCTAATTTTTTTATTTTATTGTAGAGATGAGGTCTCGCCTGCCCAGGCGGGTCTCGAACCCGCGGGCTCAGGCAATGCACTCACCTCAGCCTCCCAAAGGCACGGGATTACAGGCTGAGCCTCCGAGCCCGGCGCTTGTTTGCTTTTATTGTTGTTTTTGCTGAGAATTGTTTTGGTTATTCATGGTCATTTATGTTTCAAATGTGCCAAAAAGAAAAAAACAACAGCCCCATTGCAAAGTGGGCAAAAGATATGAATAGACCCTTCTCGAAAGAAGACACATGAGTAGCCAAGAGATACATGGAAAAATTCTCAGTGTCATTAATCATTAAAGAAATGCAAATTAAAACCACACTAAGTTACCACCTAACTCTAGTCAGGATGGCCATCATCAATAACAAAAAACAACAGATGCTGGAGAGGATGTGGGGAAAAGGGAACACTTGTACACTGTTTGTGGGAGTGTAAACTAGTACAACCTCTATGGAAAAAAGTTTGGTGATTCCTGAAAGATCTAAAAATCGACCTCCCATAATACCTTGCAGTCCCCCTACGAGGAATATACCTGGAGAAACTCAAATCACTCTATGAAAAGGATACCTGCACACATGTTTATTGCAGCAATATTCAGAATAGCAAAAACATGGAACAACTGTGCTGCCCATCAAAAGAAGACTGGATAAAAAAAAAATGTACATATACACGATGGAATATTATGTAGCCATAAAGGACAAAATTGTGAACTTCTTAGCAACTTGGATAGACTTAGAGTCTATAGTACTGAGTGGTCTATCACAGAAACAAAGAACTGAGTACCACATGTTCTCACTCATTAATGGACCTTGAACAATTATCTTAATACTATAAGAAAAGGATTGGTAGTAGTGCGAGACCACCAGGGCAGGGGAGGGACACACTTCATCAACAAGGGTATAGGCATACTGAACATGTGTATACCTAACCCTGAATTGTACCCCACATCTTTAAAATTAAAAATTTTTTTAAATTCTGAAATTTTTTTATTTTTGACACTGACAGCAACAGAAAGAGTAAGCTCTAATATTCAATGAACTAAAGACTCACTGTGCTTTTCTGGTCTAGCAACATTTATCCTCTGCTCTGAGAAGTTTTTATTTTTTCAGTCTCCTCCATTATCTCTGTTCTCTTTCTAAAATTTCTACAAATAGGATGTTAGCCTTTTGAATTCATTCATTTTTGTGCTAATATGCATCTTAATTATTATTTTATATTTTTTGACTTCTTGATCTTTGTTGTAGTTTTACTCAACAATCTCTCCTAACCATTTACTTTTCTTCAGTTTCAAAACACATTTTTTGAGTATCTAGAAGTCTTTTTATTCATTTTTTGTCTCATTGTTTGCAAAATCTCTTTTATCTCTTTCATATTACTTAGAAGTATTTTTCCCCCAAATTCTGAATTAACTGTTTCCTCCAGAATCACTCTTCCCTCTTTGCTAATTGTGAATTTTTCTCTGTTTGCTGTAGGATTTCCTCATGTTTGGGGGCCACTGATTTTTCATTTCTATGGAAGCCAGAGGCCATAAGGGCCCATCTTGAACTCTCAAAGGGAGGTAGTGCTGATGAGCTGGCAAGAGGCACTCTAAGGTGAAGGGGCAAGGAGTTACCTTCTCACCAGGGGACTCCAGAGCAGTGCTACATGGCTCCAGTGCCCTTCCTGATTGTCCTGGTTCACTTAATACCACAAGGAAAGAGCCTTCATTCTTGTTTTGTTTATTTGTTCGAAGACATATCTGGCTGCCCTGCTGAGTGTGTTGCGCAGGGGGAGGAGGGCCATGTCAGGGCAGTTTGCTTTGTGTTTGGGACTCCAGTTAACCCTCCATTCTGTGTCCCATCTCAGGTCTCAATCTTACTCTCTGGTGTCCCCGGGGTGATGTGAGCCTGGCCTTTCCAGTGCTGGGCAGAACCAAGGGTTCCGGGTTCCCTCTGGTCTCCAGTCCTCTCTCCTCACATTTCAGCTTCAGCTTCTTCTCTTCCACATCAGCAAGCATCATTATCCTTGCACTTCCAGAAAGTGTGGAGATCTCTGCTCTGACGCTGGTTGGACGGCTCTCCTCACCTTCATTATTGTTGTCCGGATGCTTCAGCCTTTGCTGTCGACATGTGCTGGTGTTGGGATTCAGCTATTAGACGCTTTACTTTGACTCTTTGTTTCTCAAAATGAACCTCTCTTCAGCCTGCTGGGACTGAAAATATTCCTTTTTGGTTCTCACTGTTCTTCTGACTCAGTTTAATTAAATTAGAATTTCTGAGGTGAGATTTAAGTATAAGTTTTTGTTTTTGTTGTTGTTGTCTAATTCCACGGGAGATTATAATATGCTGAGAACGACCAAACTTGCACAGCCTTGCACAGGCAAGTTGCAGCCTATCTCAGAGCTGATGTTTGTCTATTTGTATCATCTAAATCAAATTTCCTTACTCTGTAGACATTTTTGAAAGATTTACTTGATTATATATTAATAGTCATTAACTAATGTTTACCGAGTGTCCTATCCAGCTACTGAGGTGTCATCGAGCTCTGTTAGTTGTCAATCACAAGTAACTGTATGTTTAACGGTCATAGAATCAGGATGTTGCTGAGTGTTGTGTTTCCATGGTGTGACGAGACAGAAAAACCTCCTGTGATTCACACACACAGGAATGGCAGGTCTCTGTGGGCATGCATGCCATGAAGAATGTTTTGTTACTTTTAAACTCTACATAAGGAAATGTATATAGTTTTTATGTTAGACATATAATTGACAATGCCCAATTCTGCTGGTAAATTGCCAATAGGATGAGTTCACCTAAGACACTATTAGAATTACGTATTTTTAAGTGTGTAAGTTTGCAAAACTTCTACCTGAAGCATGATTGGGCTTCCTTGGCTAGAAAGCTCTGAGTTCCCTGCCCACAGCCCACCCTTTAGTAAAGGTTGATAATCCCTGCAGGATAAATTTTCCCACTATGAAAGAACCTTGGAATTCTAGTGTGCATCACCTGGATAGTTTATTGAGATCACAAAATCCTAGGCTTCAACACCAGAAATTCTGATTTAGAAGATCTAGGCTAGGGCCCAGAAATCTACGTTGTAATGAATTGTCCAAATTATTTAGGTGCAGAGAGTACTTGGACCTTCCTTTGAGAATTATGCTCTAAGTCATCAAAGAGAAACAGGCAGATTAATTAATAAGTTTATGTCCTCTGACAAACACTATAAGAAGAAGTAGAGCAGAGAATATCAGTATGTAGGGTCTGTAAAGTACCCGAGTCTTATTAGGGTTAAACAGATGGTAATTCTTCACATTATATGTATGAATGACCTAAAAGGACATGGATGTCATTATCATTATCAGGTTAATTTCATTTTTTTAAAGAACATTCATTTAGGTAAAGAACTTTTAACTATCAAAACACCAAACTTTGAAATGATGATATTCGTGTTTGATAGTACAAAATACAAATTCCACAGAATAATGGATCTTCTGTATGCCAGACCAATTTGTCTCTCCCAAACACAAAAGGTGTGTAACCTCAATCTGACCTTTGAAAATAAATAGCAGATTTTATACACGTCTTTTTCCAAGAGTGTCTCTTATTCTCCAAACCCCTATGTGTTAGTTCATTGTGTCAGGGCAAACTGCAGACTCAAAGACAAAAATGAGCAGATGAGCATGTTGAAACTGGAAGACTTTCTTTGCTGTCAACTGTTTTACTGAGAGCAAAGATAAACAAAGGGAGATATTCAGTTGAACATAAATATTCAGATAATGGCAGGATTACATTCAAGCTATTTTATTCATTTTTTTGAAAACCTGCTATACTTCACTGTGTTATTATAAATGTGGGCAGGCAGAAACCTGCAAACACAAACTCTGAGGCAAGGAAAGGTGACAGAATCCTTTGTTAGATTATCGGAGAAGACTGGCCCATCTTCCTCAAGTGTCTATCTGCCAGACAAGTAGTTATGATTGCTCTCCAGATATTAATTTCTGCAGGGAAGTTACTCACTCTGATTGAAAAGCCTAATGTGATTGAACTCTATATAACCATGGCCAGGCGCCAAGTAAGAGATTACCCCTTTCCCCGTTCTGCCCCTGCCCACAATCCCAGACAAGGGGTGTTTCAGATCTCTCTCCCACTCACCCCACCCCTCTGCTAGTCAGAGCAAAAGCCCTGTCTTTTCTTCCTGAGTAATTTTTTTTTCTAGCCTGCATTTCTTACCTGGCTATAAGTCTGTGACCCATATTTAAGGGCTAGAACGTAGACTGATTAGCAGTGCTTTGATCTGCTTAGCTTACAATTTAAAAATTGTTTAAATCCAAAAATGATTAACTTTTTTTGCATACATAGAGGGTGGCTCACTTTTTGGCTAACCACACAGGAGAGAGGAGGAAAGAGAGGAGGCCAAAGGACAGGGAAGGCTGCCTTGGAGACCATCATGAGGCCAGTCCTGGGTTTCTGAACCCTGACCCTCCTCACCCCTCACAGCTCTTCCACTCTGAGTTTGGGGTTCAGGTTCTCTCTCTCCATTGTGTGTCTTGTGATTTTTTAAAAAAGATTTAGCTTAACCTATAACAGATTGTGACCAAAGTAAGCCTAAAATCAAAGAAAAGCTTGACCGTTCCCATACATGAGTGTGCTAGGTCTAAAGCCAAATGTGTGTCAGCATGTCAGTCAGTCTTATCCAATCAGAATGCATTTCCTGATGGTCCCTTCACATTAGCCATGGAGTTGAAATGAAGATCTCTCTGATTATCACCTTCATCTCACTCAAGCTTGGAAAAAGTGTAATCATAAGTTCTACCTGCCACTTTTTTTCATTTTATCTTACAAAAACAGTTTTACGTTTTTTGCCCTTTATTATCACAAAAGAAAATTTCTTATGTTATGTTTTCAAAATCTTTTAGAATGATTCATTGAATAATCAACCCTCAGACTATGGTACTCGCCAGGCTGACTGGCATTCATGGGCCTATAGTCTACAAAATATCACAATCTAGTGTTGACATCATGTTTGCAATTTCAGGTTGAGTTTTTTACCCAATAGATAACAAATATTTCCTGATATTCTCCCTGGGTTCTAACGGCCAACACTAAAGAGGTATAATGTAATAGATAACACAAAATATTTCCATTTGGTTTTATTATTTTTCTTTTAATTATGATAGAACATGAGTTTAGCAATCTTTGTTTTACATTTCTTCAAATTACAATATTTCAGACTAATAAAAATAGGTGGTTCTCTCTCTGTCCTATAATGAAGTTTTCTGGGCCCAGGAGTAAGAATGGGCGACTCGGCTGCAGACTGCTGGAAGCGCAACTGCAGTCAAGCTGTCGTGGAGAGGAAGTGATGAGGTGACTAGGCCTATGAGTGTGGGCCAGGTAGTGTCAGATAAGTAGTTTAATTCTAACTTTTTCCATTAACATTAAAAAGCTGGGGGATGGGGTGTAGTAGCCATTTTCTTCTGGCCCATTAGTTACAAGGTTTGTGTTGAAAATTTCTGTTGCCAACCTAGGTTTCCAAAGTAGCTAAAGGATTAGATTAGCAATGAAAGGTTTGAGAATATGACCTGGGATTATAACTTCTATTTGAATATTCTTCCACCACAATATAATATTCCGATCTGCAGCAAGGGATTTTTTGCTAAGAGAGAATTGTATTTTTGTAGGACATGGAGGAAATAATAGGATCTTCTAAGGAATGCCAAACAGAATCCTTTAGCTTTGGTTTTCAAGATTCCAGTATGAGTGGCTTCACAAACAGCCTGTTTTCTGCAGAGATTTGTGTTAGACACAGGTAGGGCAGAGTTCGGGAGTAAAAGAAAGGTTTCTCTCTTCTCCTGTGCTCTGCCCCAAGTCAAAGGGATCCATGACACTCAGCCCTTACAGAGTGGGTGGATATTTACAGAAACACTGCTCTCCCTGTCAGCACTGATGCAATCCAAAATTCAGAACAACTGGAATCCTTGATCTTAGCATCAAACCACAGGTTTAGAAACTGCTTTACCTGAATGAAAAGGCTAGTCAATTATTTTTTAAAGTCATTTCCTCACCTAAGCTACAATCCTATGACAAAACCTGACAAATTCAAATACAACTTGCCTTTAAAATTAAAACCACAATGAGATATATCATTGCACCCCAGTGAGAATGGCTATTATTAAAAAGAAAAAAAAAATAACAAATGCTGGGAAAATGTAGAGAAAAGGGAACTCTTATACACCATTGGTGGGAATATATGTTAGCACAGTCTTTATGAAGAACAGTATGGAGGTTCCTAAAAAAACCAAAAACAGAACTACCATATGATCCAGCAATTCCACTACTGGGTATTTGTCCAAAGGAAGAAAAATCAGTATCGAAGGGACATCTGCACCCCCACGCTTATTGAAATATTATTCTCAACAGCCAAGATGTGGAATCAATCTAACTGTCCATCAATAGATGAATGGATAAATAAAATGTGATATACATATATACATATATATATACACACACGTATATACACATATATGCACACACACACAATGAAATACTATTCAGCTATTAACAAAAGAATAAAATTGTATACATTTACAGCAACATGGATGAGACTGAAAGATGTTAAGTGATATAAGTCAGGCACTGAAAGATAAATACCACATGTTCTCATTCATATGTGGGAGCAAAAAAAGTTGAACTCATGGAAGTAGAGAGTAGAACTATGGTTACTAGATGCTGGGGAGGGCAGACAGGGTTGGTTACATCTAGATGGAGGAATAAATTCTAGTTCCTGTAGCACTATAGGGTGACTGTAGCTAACAATAATTTATTGTGCATTTTCAAATAGCCAGAAGAGAGAATTTTTAATTTCTCAATGCAAAGAATAAATGTTTGAGAAGATGGATATGCTAATTACCCTTATTTGATTATTGCACAATGTAGACATGTATCAAATTATCACTCGGTATCCCATAAATATGTATAATTATGTGTCAACTAAATTTTTTTAATTTAAAAAAATTGGCTTTTGATATTATTATAAAATATATCAACAATTACTTGATAAAACTAACAATGTAGTAGGGAAGCCAGAAATTGATTTACAATCAATTTTTTTTACAATTAATAATAGAAATCATAGAAAACACTCCATTCAATGAAAATATTTAATATATTTTATTTTTCTTTTCTGAAAGTGATGGATGACAGCACCAGAACTCCAAGAAGGGGAGGCAATTTTGTGCAAAACAATTAGAAGGGTTAAATATGCCATCAATCACCTACATCTAGAATGTTCCATTAACATTTATAATCTGATAAAAGTTTTGGATCTCCATCTGGTCCCCATAAATTATATTCACAACACCCAAAATTCGTATACTGTTCTGAGTCAATTTAAAGCAATTTGAAATTAAATCAGTGAGGGTGTGGGTGTGAAGATTGAAATGCAAAGTAGCACACCCCCAAAAGGTAAGATTAAATTTGAACCAGAGCCATAGCATATTGTTATAAATATGCTTAAAATTTAAAATCTTTGTCTTTACGAAATGATTTAGGAAACTATGGAAATTCTATGGGAATAATTAAAACAATGTAGATATCCAAAATTATCCTTTGATTTGAGGGATCCAAAAAATGCATGTAAAGATTTTTGTTTGGTTTTGTCTTAAATTATCTAAATAAAACTATTGTCAATTTACTATTTTACTTGTGTATCTTTACTTGTGGGGTCTTTAGAATAGAAGATTAAAGGACACTGTTTAGAAGCATGTTTTTTAATAGCTAGACTGAATTAATAAGTATAATCTATACAAACACAAACACCCATCACATTTCCTTCCTTCTCCCCACTCCTATCTTAAGAATGTGTGGAATTTTAATTGGCGATTATAGATTTTTTTAAAAAAATCAAACACTGTCTACTTACTTTTTTTTTTTTTTTTTTTTTTTTGAGTTGGAGTTTCACTCTGTCGCCCAGACTGGAGTGCAGTGGCTGCTTCCAGCCACCGCAGCTTCGACCTGCTGGGCTCCGGCGATCCTTCCACCTCAGCCTTCCGAGTAGCTGGAATTACAGGCGCGCTATACCACGCCCGGCTGATTTTTCGATTTATTGTAGAGATGAGGTCTTGCCTGCCCAGGCAGGTCTCTCACCTGCGCGCTCAGGGAATCCACTCACCTCAGCCTCCCAAAGGCACAGGATTACAGGCTGAGCCACCAAGCCCAGCTTGTCTACTTACTTTTTAAACAATAGAAATAAGATCTCACTAAATAGCCCAGGCTGGTCTCAGACTCCTGGGCTCAATCAATCCTCCCATGGAGCTGGAACTACAGGCATGTGTCACTGTGCCCGGCCTAAAAAAAAAAAAATCAAACATTGTTTAGGTTTAACCAAAAGTTTTAGAGTTTTCCTTGTTTGATTATTATTTTATTAATCCATGGCTTTTTCTAATACTCATATTTTATTTTTCTGGAGTCTTTCCTAAAGTAATTCTCTCAGAAAAATTCTGTGGATGGTACACTTCATAAATCTTTTCAGGACTTCATATCAGTTTGCTATCTTGGTTCAAATTATTTTCTCACAGAAACTTTGAAGAAGTTTCACTATCTTGCATTCAGTATTGCTTATGGAAAGCCAATAGAATATATTGAAGTAGCACAAAGCAGTAGAGATTCTTGAGCTAAAAGAAAATGAAAATGATAAAGGATTTCAGGGTGTTTGCAGTAAGTGATTAATCTGGGCAAGGAGAGAAGCATGGACAAAGAGGGGTGGCTGAGAGCTTAAAAGTGGCAGGTCCAACACATTGAGCATTTCATCAGGTCAAAACTTAGTTGGAGTGAGGATGCAGAGTAGGAATTATGGTTAGTTTCATAAGTCAACTTGCCTGGGTCCAGATATTTGGTCAAACTTAATTGTGGATGTTTCCATAAGGGTGTTTTGGGATCAGTGTGCTTTGGATAAAGCAGATTACTCTCCATTATGTGGGGTGAACCTCATTCAATCAGCTGAAGGACTGAACAGAACAAAGACTAACCTCCCCCAAGCAAGAGGAGTTTGCCAGTTGACAATCTTTGAACTTGAAAGCCAGCATCAGTTCTTCCCTGTTCCAACCTGCCTGCCCACCCTGTGGATTTTGGACTTGCCAGCCTCTAGAATCATAAGTCAATTTCTTAAAATATGCCCGCCCCACTTTCTCTCTCTCTCTCCATCTCTTTCTGTCTTTCTTTTTTCTCTTCTCTCTCTCTCTCTTCTCTCTCTGTCTCTTTCTGTTTTTCTCTCTCTCATCTCTCTCTGTCTCTTTCTCTCTGCATGTTTCTCTCTCTTTTACTCTCTCCTTGTCTCTCTCTCTCCATCTCTCTTTCTCTCTCACTTTTTCTTTCTCTCTGTCTCTCATCTTTCTCTGTCTCTCTTTCTCTCTCTCTTTTGCTCTCTCTTTATCTCTCTCTCCATCTTTCTTTCTCTCTGTGTGTCTCTTTCTCTCTCTGTCTCCTTCTCTCCCCCTCTATCTTTCTCTCTCTGCTCTTCCCCCCTCCTTTTCTCTCTTTCTCTGTGTGCCTTGCTCATCTCCCCCCCCCCACACACACACATTTTGTTAGTTCTTTTTCTCTAGAGAACCCTGACCAACGTCATAAGTAAATTGGAAGTATGGGAGATCATGGTCATAGGGCGAAACTGAAGACTGAATTTTCTGAATGAGTAGATATATTACTCATGGGTGGGTTGAGAGCATTACTGATAATTCTTTAAAATGCTAAACTCATTCAAAGAGTGTAATAAATCATAGCAATTTGTGGCGTGTCCATTCTCTGGGACAAACTTAGTGTTAAGCTCTGTTCTTAAGGATATACTGTAGTTGATAAGAATAAGAAAATAGAAATATAAACAGTGATGATGCTGATGACATTAGTAGCAATGGCGATATTAAAAGGAAACAATAACAAGTGTTTGAGTCAGTTTCTTTGTAAGCATCTCGTGCACATTACTCCATATAATTATACAAACTATTTAGCTCCATCTCCATTCTAGGGATGAAGCTTATGAAGGGTTAGAAAATTGTCCAAGTCCACAAAACAGGTAAGTGGTAATGTGGCGGTGCTTGAAACCAGATCTATTTTACCACATTGCTTACCTCTTATTTGTAACTTAGACATGAAAGTAGAATAGTCTAGAGTCACTGCCTTATCCTTATCCTTCTTTCCCATTCTTTCTGACAAAATCTTGCCCATATACTACTCTTCCTGGATTCTAGTGACCCTGTGTCACTAACTAGAAGTTCATGTGGGGAGCTAACACCCCTGCTCCTGACAACACTGCCTTCTACAACACAGGGAGTCAGGCAAGACAACCCCTATGTCCCTTCCTGCTCCTTGTTTTGAGAGCGTGTGCACTTACCTAATATTTACTTCAGTAGTTGTATTAGTCTTCTACTGCCGTGTAACAGATTATCACATACACAGCAGCTTAAAACAACATCAATTTACTACCTCAGTTTCCATAAGTCAGGAGATCAGCACATAGTGACAGGATTCTCAGCTCAGGGTCTTCCAAGGCTACAGCTGAGATGCCACTCGGAACTGTGAGCTCATTTGAGGTTTAGGGTGACCTTCCAAACTCACTAGTTGTTGGCAAAATTCAATTCCTTGTGGTTGAAGACAAAGGTCATTGTTTTCTTAATGGCTATCAGCTAGGGATGGTTCTTAGCTTTTAGAGGCTACCTGCAGTCCCCAGACATCTGCCCTCTTTACAATAGCAGTATGTGTCTTTATGATCAGCAGGAAATTGCTCTGATTTCCCTCTCTGTCTTCCTTTTAACAGGGCTCAGCTGGTTAGATCGAACCCATCCATATTCAAGGAGAAGAAATTTCATGGATGTGCATACCAGAGGGCAGCAATCTTGAAAGTTATTTTAGAATTCTGCCTCCCACCATAATATAAACAACCTAGTGCTTATCTTGATTTAAAATAATCAGTAAAATAATAATCCTACACATTATTATATCACCAAAGATACTCAACATATTGACAGGTTTTAAGCATTTTTCACTGCAATACTTTGACACTTAATTGACTTATCTTCTTTGAACAGAACCAAAAGGAAGTATGTATATCTATAGCCAAAAGGAAAATGATTTGAGGGCTGGCAAGTCCAAAATCTGCAGGGCAGGTCCACAGGTTGGAGGCCCAACAAAAAATTGATGCTGTAATCTTGAATCTGAAGGAGGTAGTCTGGAGACAGAATTTCGACTTCATTGGTGATCCCTTATCTTTTTTCTTCAGACTTTCAAATGATTAGATGAGGCCTACCCACATTAAGAATGGTAATCTGCTTTACTCAAAGGCTACTGATTTAAATGTTAGTCTCATAAAAAAAGGTGTTTATAATAACATCTGGATTTGTTTTTGACCAAAAAACTGGGTGACATGTCCTAGTTAAGTTGACACAAAAAATTAGTCATCACAGCCTATATGTAAAAAGTGACAGCCAGTTGCAATAATCTGCAACAATGAAGGCCCAGCATTAATGAAGATTTTAGTTTTTTTACATGCCAGTCCCTCATTGATGGATCATAGTTATAGTGATTTTTTTCTTTTCTTAAAAATATTTTTTCAAATAAACAAGTAAATATAGATATTTGTTATTTGTAGATAGATATGCCAAATACCTGCTTACTTACCTCCCAACCCTATTGATGTCTAAAAACTTACTAATCATACTGTAGGTTTTGGTTTTGTTTTTAAGACATGAAACACTTTAGACACTGTCAAAGGCAGCAATGTACTTTGATGACTATCGTGAGTCTGGATATACAATGTATAGCTCTGTTTCACACACTTGTGAGCTTTCTGTAAATGGTATTATATTGTATGAATCTCTGTTGGTTGACCATTGCCACAGTCATGACACATGACAAAACACCTCAATGCGGGCCTGGTAATCTGAACAAGCCTCTGTTCCCACATTCCTGGGTCTGCAGGTAACTGAAATTTTGCTGATCTAGGATGGGCTCAGACAGGCTGTACAGAGCAAGACTGGGGCCCTCTGAACACGACTATGTACACATCTGGCCCCTGTGTGTTGGCTCTGGGTCTGGACTGAAAGGCAGAGACCACCAGGGCCTTCTCTTCTCCAGGAGTTACCAGAATGTTAGAGTGTGGGAAGAAAGATGCAGTGTCTCTGGATCATCCTGTAACTGGCATGCGGTTACACCTGCCCACTTTCCATGAGCTGAAGTCAGTGATATAGCTAAGCCCAGTATATAGTCCACAGTTCTAGTGAAAGGCTCTACAAAGCCACAGGGCAAAAAAGCACATGGAATATGTGAAGATGTGAAAAAAAAATTCAATTCATCACTGTATCATCTTGCAACTTCCCAAACCTTAGGCTATAGAAGGCCATCTATTTTGAGTCATGCTATTCTCGTTTGTTGGTTCCTAGTTTCCATATCAAATCCCGTGGTATCAACATGGCAGTCACCTTCAGACAGTTCAGATATTTCCTCAATAACGACTTTTCTGACAACCTTTCTGATAACACCTCCTCACCCTGTGTAAGTCGAGTCCCCTAATGAGACCTTCTCATAGCATACAGCACTTGTCTTCATAGTGCTTTCTACTATTTCCAGTTGTATGGTATACCAATTATTTGACTGATTTCTCTGTCTTCCCCACCAGAGCATAAGCCTCCTGAACGAAGCCATCATGTTTATTTTTCTCACTGCTGTGTCCATAGTGCCCAGCAATAAGGTGAACAAAACACATGTGTTGAATGAAGACTGTTCCGGCACAAACACTTCTAGCAGTGTAATTTTAAGAGAATTACTGTCTCTAGCTATATGCGTTGGTGAGACTTGCAGGGGGCAGGATTCCAGAGTCAAAAGCCCCATCAGAAAAACCAGAAAGCTGGCAGGCTGGTGCCCACAGGACCAGTCTTTAGTGAGAGGATGGGATCCCGTGGCTCCCCATCCTCTCAATAAAGAATTACATGTGTGTGTCCACAGGGTTCAAGGTCATTGTCCTCTGAGAGAGTTAATTGTTGGAAGGTTAAATAAAACCACAAGTTTTTACTTAAAGGAAACAGAGAAGATGAGGAATTACTTTAATTATGAGACCTGTGTCAAAAGAAATGTTTTCCTAATCCCGCTCCTTTGAGAGGCTGAGGTGAGTGGATTGCCTGAGCCCGCGGGTTCGAGACCCGCCTGGGCAGCAAGACCTCATCTCTACAATAAATCAAAAAATCAGCCGGGCGTGGTAACGCGCACCTATAATTCCGGCTACTGGGAAGGCTGAGGCGGAAGGATCGCCGGAGCCCAGCAGGTCCAGGCTGCCGTGGCCAGGAGCGGCCACTGCACTCCAGTCTGGGCAACAGAGTGAGACTCCAACTCAAAAAAAAAAGAAATGTTTTCCAAATTAATCTTTTCTAGGAATGAAACAAATCTTACTATAATACATTTTAACAGCTCAAAAAAAATAGAGTGGGGGGACATCCTACCCTGTTCTTCTCTCACACACACCCACAGACACACACACACACAAATATATACACACACACACAGTGCTCAAATCAGCTTCCACTTAGATTATAACAAACAGCATGAGTTAATGATAGGCATTAAAGATTTTCTTTTCAAGGTATTTGCTTTTGAAAGATTTGTTTTCCCCTCTTAGGTGTAGGAGAGCTGCTTTAAGAAGAGCCTCATTCTGGAGAGTGACTGCAAAAGCCCTAGCTCCCCCACCATTATCCAACACCCGATATCCTAAGGGTCAAGGGTCAGAAATCTCACACATCCACTTGTGTCTTTTAAAGGATGCACTGTTGAAATACTCCTGGAGAAGGGAGCAGGACCTTCCAAGGCTGGCTTGGCTCCGAACACTCACTCTTAACCTATCAAGGTTCTCCTGCTCACAGTGAGTCCAAGTACTCTCTGACACCTTTTCAGAGGCGGAACTGGGTCCAATCCCAGCACTAAGGTAGAATTTAAAGGGATGGAGGAGGTGTCCTGTCGATTTGTTTTTTTCCTTCAACATCAACAAGTAAGAAAACTAAAGCCCTTTCTTCTTAAAGGCCAGAGGGTTTTCCTGCCTCTGGTCTTCCTAAGGGAAATGTATTGGCAGGGGGTGGCGTGGGTAGAAAAACAGGAGAGAGAAGGGGGCATGTGAAAAGTGGGGCACAGTTCTGATATGGAAGGTGGTGAGTTTGGGTGAACCTGTCAAGATGTAATGGCTTTCTCCAACCAGCTGCCATGAGCTCTGTAGGGTGACACCGGGAGGGTCCTGTAACCTGAAACCCCAGAAAAGCAGTGGGTGCAGAAATTTGAGGTTTTCCACACCAGAAGCTTCCATGGCAAAGAGGTGACATCTTTCAGGGTCATGCAGTCACTTTTGACTGACCGTGTTTTTATTTAACTTTGCATGCTTAGGCAGATTTTCTGGAGGTTGAAAAAGAGAGTTCACCATGTGCTGGCCTTGCCTGGTGTGAAGTGTGACAAATGGCAACCCTCTGCAGAGTTAGTGACACTTGGACAAGACACTTGCAAACAAATACAGGACAACTGCACCCAGCACCACGGAGTTGTCTGTAGTTCTCTGTGGGTGGTGGTAGAGGAGACAGGTAGCTAAGGAAGTTGCTGAGGATGGATGGAGAATCCCAGGCCAGGGTTGAGGAGACAGCAGGAAAGACAATGTTGAAAGAGACCAGTCCTTGATCTTTACATCAACCTTGGCTGAGGAGGCCAACCAGATGCACAAACAAAACTGACCAGAGGTCTAGGAAGAGCACATCAGGTCCTTTCTTCCTCCCACATCAAGGTAAATGGGACCTGGCACAGTGGCTCTTGCCTGTAATCCCAGCATCTTGGGAGGCTGAGGCGAGAGGATCAACAGGAAATTGAGACCTGCCTAGACAACATAGCAAAACCTCATCTCTACAAAAAAATTAAAAAATATAACTGGCCATGATGGCATGTGCCTCCAGTTACTCAGGAGGCTGAGGTGGGAGGATCTCCTGAGCCCAGGCATTATAGGCTGTGGTGGGCTGTGATTATACCATTGTGCCCATCTCCCCCACCCACCTTTTTGAGTTAGGTTTCCTCTGGCACCACTCCAGCCTAGGTGCCAGAGGGACCCTAACTCAAAAAGGTGGGTGGGGGAGATGGATACAGTCTTAGAAATGAGTGAGTAAATACCCCTTGCTCACCATAGACCACCCCATGCTATGGACATGAGCTCTGTCTTGGTGACTTGCTCAGGGTCTGTCAACCTTGAGGGGCTCTTAGCATTGAAAATGTAGTAAAATCTTTTTGTGGCTGTCAGAATAATACCGAAAGAGGGAACACAACTCGCAGAGATGCTACAGCGAACATAGCTTCTTTCTAGATATTTGATTGCTAAACCCTGGCAGAGCTCCTCTAGCTTCTTTTCTCATGGAGTAGGTTGGTGACTGGGCTTCCCTGGGGCCCTGTCCCTCGGCTGAGTGTGCCTACCAGTGTGTCCACCACAAGGTGCCTCCAGATCCCAGAAGATGCAGGAAGGGCGAAGGAGTGGGGTCAGGACTCGGACACAGTGTGCACACTGTGGAAAGGCTCTTCAAGTCCTTTTCCCTTTGTGGAGGCTGCGGGTTCAGACCCCTTCTTCTCGGGCCCTGCATCGAGACGAGTTGGGTGCATAGGGCCATGGCAGGGCCCCTGTGGTCTCAGACCTGGTAGTCACTTTATAGTTTAACTTTCAAGGTGCAAGTGACACCACTGGAAGGAAAATATCTGTGTCTACAGCAGTAACAGGCATGCCCCTTAAATGCCAGGCTGCCCTGTCAAGGCATCTGCACACACAGGGCCCCAGAGTTGATCCTCCAGTGCAGAGTAGATGGCCCTCTGCAGGGATCCAGCTCCCAGTCAGGGTAGGACGCAGCTGGGCTTTCATCTACTGGGCTGGACCCAGGCGGGAGGTTTCTATGCGGACTTCATGGAAGATGACAAAGCAGGAGGGTTTTTTTTTTGAGTTGAAGTCTCACTCTGTCGCCCAGACTGGAGTGCAGTGCCATACTCCTGGCCACCGCAGCCTCGACCAGCTGGGCTCCAGCGATCCTTCCGTTCAGTCTTCCAAGTAGCTAGAATTACAGGCGAGCAGGAGGTATTTTATGCCATGTCTTGTGTTGTCTTGTGTTGGAGGTCTCAGATTTCTCCTCAGAGCAAAGACTAACAGTCCATGGAAAACCACAAACAATTTTAAAAAGGACCATTAAGGAAATTACCCAGAATGTTATGCAGAGAACATGTATTACTTGCAGTATCAGAAAGACGAAACAATTCTCACTTAAGAAAAAGAAGAAAATAGTATGAATATTTTAAGTCATCAACTTAAGGATAAATTGGTTTTTTCTCCTTATTCTTTCCCCAACCCCCATGGCCCCAACTTTCACCTATGGGCCAGGAGTCCCCAGATCACTATTCTCAGGCCTGCCCTTCCAAGGAGCCTCTAATGTGTGTCTACCCAGTTGGCTACTTGGCATCTCTATCACAGCCTCCTCCAAGTCAGCTCCTCAACACTGGCCTTCTTTTCCCTTTCATGGCCTCCCCCAATGCTCACCTCCTCTGGACTCGTACCTCATTGATCATGCAATCAGTTGTTATTTGAACAATGGGTGGTCATTCCCACTGTTCAAATTACCCTTCATCTCCCCCCTTTCTCCTCTCCCTTTTATCCCACCAATTCTATCCTTTCAATATTAAGTAGCTGCTTTCATGAGCATAGATTCTGGGCCAGACGTTAGTATTCCTGCTCTATAGACACTAATCCATTTAATCCTCACAGCAACTCTAAGAAGATAACTCCTACTTTACAGATGAAGAAACAGAGGCACAGAGATGTTCTATAACTCACACTATAAGGTCATATAAGATGCTAGAACAGGACCAAGAATCCAGACCAAGGCTGGTTGTCTACAGAGCCTGAGTCTTCTATCTAGGCTGTCTTACTTTCTAAAATGTTGTGTGTACACATACATATCTATGTGCACACTGTTTTCATCTCCATGGACACTGCTTGGACAATGTGCTGACATAACGGACCTTGCTGCTCCATCTCCAGAATTCAGTTCCTAAAGCACAGCTGTTACCTTGTCACCCTCTTCTTTCTCTCAGCAGTTTCGTCAGAATGGTTCTCATTGGGTTGTTTTCTCAGTCGACTGTTTCTGCAGATGAGTTGCCGGACTTGGGGCAACGTGCACATGCTGGGTCATGAGCACCCTGAAGCAACGCTATCTCCCAGAACACAGCATGGAGGGCTCAGGTAGTGGCACGCAGCAGGCAGGGCTGCCACTGAGTCAAGTGGCGTGGGGAATGGCACAGTGGGTGAAGAGAGTACGTGTCCATGGAACACGAGGACATTTTTCTTCTTCATGTACTCAAAGTGTGACCAAGAAAGCTCTGCTGTAACTCCACCAGAGATACCAGCCTGCAAGTGTTGGTGAGGATCCAACCACATGGGCTGGGAAAGATGGGCCAGGGAAAAGTTCAAGCCACTGTCACAGCAGCAAGGCCGTGTGTCTGCCCTCTGGGTTCATGGACGCTTCCTACACCCCGCATCTTCCCCCGCTCTGACAACTGTGTGTTCTCTCTCTCTGACTTCCTCTCTACACACTTTATTCCCTCTGACGAAGATGCTCTGTCTTATGTTGTCTTTCTGGAAAATCTATCTTTGTTTTATAGGGTTCAGTTCAAAGATCATGACCCTCTTCCATGTCACCCTATGCCCTTGACACTGGGTAGATCAGCCACTATTCTTCATCACCCTTCATTCATACTCACTCAAGTGCATTCTATCACAGTGTGTGATACGTCATACTGGAACTGACAGTAAATTCTTCTATTTCCCTCACTAGACTGTGTGCTCGTCAGAAGTATGGTCTGGCCGGGCACAGTGGTTTAGGCTCATAATCCCAGCACTTTCAGGAGGTTGAGGCAGGAGGATCACTTAAGGCCAGAAGTTTGAGACCAGCCTGGCAACATAGCACCATCTCTATTTAAAAAAAAAAAAAAAGACCAGTTCCCTGCCCTGGCCACCACTTCATAACATAATCAGAGGTGTTCTATAAATAATGGAATGATGGAAGAAATACTGCTTCTAAACTATTCAGATATCAAGTCACAAATGTGGCTTTGTTTTGGCTAAACGACCTGGAAAGTATGTCTATGTCTTTTTTACTTGATCATTTTTATATCACAAAGAACAAAACACCAGAAAGCTTTATTTCAGTTAGTTCTTCCCTTTTCCTCCAATCAGATGGAAATTCTTAGGGTAAAAACTTCCAGTGAAAGGTCACTGCCTTTTAGCTGAGATGCTCTGATGGAACCTCAGGGTAAGGGGAAGGTGGACCTCTGTGCCAGTAACTTGGTGTGTTCTTGCTCTGGCCGTCTTCAGAGACACCACTCGGGAACCAATTTCTAGACGAGCAGAGGAAAGAATGAGATGCCTCATGAAATGACCAAATGTCATCCAGCTCTTTCGTGAGAGAAGCTATGTCAGGGGCTGTCCACATGTAAATGGACTTTCACGAATTTCAGCCATGTGCAAGCCATGAAATGCACAATATGATGTCTCCCAAGGGAGCCTTTTAGTCTTTGCTGTTTCTGGCGCTAAGAAATACAGGCCCTTGATTTACTGCTGGGTACTTGAAGGGATGAAGTCGACTATTTTCTAAGACACTGAAACACTGAAATAAGAACTCAGAAAATAAAAATATTTTCTGTGCTAGAAATCTACATGCTGAAAATCTTGAAAAGTAGGAGGAAAAAACCCAGAGAAATTCTACTTAATAAAAGGTTAATGAGAACTTGAACACTTTTTGTTTCTGTTATATCTTTTAGAATTGCTAAATTATATTACTACCCTTTCTTTTGTTTCCTTTATTTTATCATATTTTGAGTTGTGGGGTACATGTGAGGATTTACTACATAAGTAGGATGCATGCAGATGAAGTTTGGACTTCCAGCAGACCCTCTCTCCCCAGATAGCAGACCTGGTACCCAGTGTGATGTCACTTTCTGCCCACCCATCCTCACTCCCTCCCTCCTCTAGCAGTGTCCAGTGTCTGTCATTCCCACCTTCAGGCTCATGTGACCAGTGATCACGGCCTGCTTATGAGTGAGAACATGCAGTATTCAGTTATTTGTTTCTGTAATAGTTCACTTAGTATCATGGTCTCCGGAGACCTCCACATGGCTGTGTAGGACATGATTTTGTTCTTCTTTATAGCTGCATAATATTCCGTTGTGTATATGTATCACATTTTCTTTATGCAGTCCACCTTTGATGGACATCAGGGTTAGTTCCATGTTTTTGCTATTGTGAATAGTGCTGCTATAACATATGTGTGCAGGTGTTTTTTTGGTATCATATGGAGAAAAAACCAAACTGCTTTTGACAAAGGTTGAACTAGCTTATATTCCTACCAACAGTGTATTAGTATTTTCTTTTCTTCATAGCCTCACCAAAACCTGTTGTTTTTTGACTTTTCTTTTCTTTTGAGTTGAAGTCTCACTCTATCACTCAGACTGGAGTGCAGTGGCTGCCCCTGACCACTGCAGCCTCGACCTACTGGGCTCTGGCTATCCTTCCACCTCAGCCTTCCAGTTTTTTGACTTTTCAATGATAGCCATCCTTACTGGTGGTATCTCATAGTGACTTGGATTTGGATTTCTCTGGTGATTAGTAAAGCTGCACATTTTTCATGTGTTTGTTGACTGCTTGTATATCTTCCTTTGAGAAGTGTCTATTCATGTCCTTTGCCCACTTTCTAATGGGGTTGTTTGTTTTTTTCCCTGTCAATTCATCTGAGTTCCTTGTAGATCCCAGATGTTAGGTCTTGGTTGGAGACATAGCTTGCAAATATTTATTACTTTCCCATGGCTGTCTCCTTACTCTCTTGATGGTTTCTTTCACTGTGCAAAACTTTTTAGTTTGATAAGGTCCCACCTATCAATTTTAGCTCTTGCTGTATTTGCTTTTGAGGACTTGATCATAAATTCTTTGCATACCCTGATGTCCAGGAGCGTGTTCGCTACATTTTCTTCTAAGATTCTTATAGTTTGAGGTTTGCATTTAAGTTCTTAATTCATTTTGCATTAATTTTTGAATAAGGAGATAGGTAGGGGTTTTGTTTTAGAAATTACAGTATAGTAACTGTGTGAGAGAGTATAATTCTAAATAAGCATCATTAATTTCATTGAGTACATTTTTGGAGGTTAAGTGTTTTGATGTTTGAGGTCATAGTACTATGCCATAGAGAAGGGATGCAGTACAGAAGAATTAAAGAATTCCAAGTTAGAAATGCAAGAGTCCAGTTTTATCATTAGTCAGTTCTGTGCCTTTGATCAAGGCATTTAACCTCCCAAAGTTTCAAGTACTTCACCTGTAAAATAAATAGGAAAGAATATCCTACCATTCCACTCTCTAGCAGCTCATGAAATAGGAACTTGCTAGTACTTCTTACCTCACAGCCAAGTCTTTGGGACTGCTGTAGTTTGCATATCTGTCCCATCAAAACTCATGTTGAAGTTTGAGCCCCAATGTGGCAGTGTTGGACCTAGAGGGAGGTGTTTGGGTCACAAGGACGGATTACTCATGAAAGGCTTGGTGCTGTTCTGTAGTAAATCATCCCTCTGGCTGAAAAGCATTAGTTCTCACAGGAATGGATGAGTTCCCTTGAGAATGGGTTGTTGTAAAGCAAGACTCTGCTTCCTGTTTGGCAACCCCTGCCCCCTGCATTCATATGTGCCCACTTCCCCTTTGACCTCCTCTTCCATGTTTTGATGCTGTATGAAAGCCCTCACCAGAAGCCAAATAGATGCCGGTGTCCAACCTGGAGAGCATGAACCAAATAAGCCTCTTTTCTTCTTCTTTTTTTGAGTTGGAGTCTCACCTTGTCACCCAGACTGGAGGGCAGTGGCACGCTCCCGGCCACCGCAGCCTCAACCTTCTGGGTTCCGGCGATCCTTCCACTTCAGCCTTCCAAGTAGCCGGAACTACAGGCGTGCACTACCATGCCTGACTAATTTATTGATTTTTATTGTAGAGACGAGGTCTCATCAAGTTGCCCAGGCTGGTCTCGAACCTGCAGGCTCAGGCAATCCACTCGCCTTGGCCTCCCAAAGTGCTGGGATTATAGGCTGAGACACCAAGCCCGGTCATAAGCCTCTTTTCTTTATGAACTACATAGCCTCACGTATTCCTCTGTAGCAACACAAGATGGACTAAGACAGGGATCACACAACAGCTCTCCTCTTTGGTCCTTATTTCTCCTTCCCCCAGGAGGAAGGAATGACTTAATTGATTGTAGCAATTAGAGAGTCAGACAGCTGTTAGTCTTGGTTTCTGTTTGGGGAAGGTATAATGCATCAATTGTCACTGTTAATGTGTAGTCATTTTTTTTTTCTTGAAGTGAAAGACTATTATCTTTGTTGTCAGTTGTTCCTGAATCAAGAAGGGGACATGAGTGACTAAATGATCATCTCCAGTGGCCTCAACACTAATATTTGCAATGTCAATTCCAGATCAAGAGAGCAGAATGAACAACAGAACTCCCACCGATCTTGGGACTCCACGAAAACCCCAGGAATTTTAAGATGTTACATAAAAGTGCCAAAAATTGATTTTATTAACAAAGAAGATAATTAGGGGATTTAACATTAAAACAGAAATTCCAACACATTTTTGAAAAGACAGAGGGTAAAAAAGTCTACTGAACTATGAAGTGGAGCAGAAGCAAAGCACAGGCCCAAGTTCCCCTAGCACAGACTGTAGAGGCAGAGGGGAGGCTGTCTTATTGAAGGTCCCAGATTAAAAATACCCAAAAGGACAGAAGGTGGAGATAAGTGAGGGCAAACAGGAAGATTATCTAGAAGCTTAAGACCCAAATAGCTGCCCTATGCCTCTCACCCTCCTTCCCTGCACCAGCAGGTGGAGAGAGCTTCATTGATAAATAAAGTGGTTGAACTACTAGGGTATGTAGTGGGGACCAGAAGTTTATAACCTCTTTCTTTTAGCATTTAGGAAAACTGCCACCAGCCAGCAGATGTCCATATAATTCACACTGAAATAAAGCAGATCATTTAACAAGCCCTTGCCCACATACATGAAACTACCAGTCACACTTCAATGCAATGAAGGGGACTTTTGGGAAAAAGACCTTCACACAATGGCAAAGAAAACCTACACAAATCAACTAGAATAATAATCATCATTCTTTATTCTTAAAAGTGGTTGAAGAGCTGGGCATGGGGGCTCTTGCCTGTAATTCCAAAATTTTTGGAGGCCAA
This sequence comes from Carlito syrichta, assembly GCF_000164805.1. Classification (NCBI taxonomy): domain Eukaryota; kingdom Metazoa; phylum Chordata; class Mammalia; order Primates; family Tarsiidae; genus Carlito; species Carlito syrichta. The sequence goes on from NW_007233086.1 coordinate 164,767, forward strand.
GGTAGGAGGATCACTTGAGGCCAGGAATTTGAGACAAGCCTGGGCAATATAACAGGACCCCATCTCTACAAAAAAAAATTTTTTTTTTAATTCACGAGACAGAGCATACACCTGTAGTTCTAGCTTCTCGAGAGGCTGAGGTGAGAAGATTGCCTGAGCCCAGGCGTCTGAGGCTGCAATGAGTCATGATTATGCCACTGCACTTCAGCCTGGGTGACAAAGTAATATCTTGTCTCTTTTTAAAAAAATAGTTGAATAACAAAAATATATATTTAGGAAAACCAGAAGCACAAAAGAAAAAAAGACCATAATAATAAAACAGAAAAGCCAATTCTGCAGAAAACCGAAGAGAATTTAATGATAATAGCATTTATAAAATACACATTTGATATCAGGCATTGTTCCAAAAATTTTCTATACCTACTAATTTATTTATCCCTTGCAATTATCTTACAAAATATTACCATTCCCATTTAATAGATAAGACAACTAAGGCATAGAGGTGCAGTGAGATAGCCAAGTGGTATAACTGTTATGTGGTGGAGCTATGATTATATCAGAGCCATCTGGCCCCCAGAGTTTGCTCTCTCAGTCAATCTGTCAGTTCTACTGATATCCTAGTCATGATGTGAGAAATCATTAAATTTATGTAATAAAAATAGAATGCAATGAAAAATTACAATTCAGCTGCAATGAAGGGATTTTAAAACCTGGCAGCTAAAATACAAAAATTCAGTAAGAGTTGGAGGACTGGAAGGTAAAAGTTAAGTAATATCAAAGAAAGTAAAGTAAAATAAATGGAAAATATGCAGGAAAAACAAAAGAGACATAAAAAGCCAATTCAGAAGCTTCAATATTTAACTGAAATAATCTCCAGAAACGATGTGTGTGTGTGTGTGTGTGTGTGTGTGTGTGTGTGTGTGTGTGTGTGTGTGTTTTAACAACCATCATTATGTGGTAAAGTTTCAGAACACCAAGGATCCTAAAAGTTTTTGAAGATAAAGCAAGTCAGCTATAAGGAAACAAAGATTAGACTAGTCTTAAACAGCTCAACATCAAGGACTAGAAAATAAGTAGAAGACAATGCAGTTAATTTCTTCAAGATTGTGAAGGAAAATAATTTCCAACCTATAATTCTATACCCAGACGCAATATTAACACACATGAAGGAAAAATTAAGGCATTTGGAAGCATGAAACATAAAGATCTAAGACTACTGGCCTACAGCATTTAAGACTATAAAACATACAAAGAATAGATGATTAAAGGAAGGACATGGAATTCAGGAAACAGAGGTTTTATCACAGGAGAGCAAAGACAAGAAGTCCACAATGGCAAATCTGCTGCTGATCTACAGATCTCAAGTCCAGAACTGAAAGAGAGACAAAAATTCCAGGAGCTGGAAAAGATGGGGGGCTTTATCCAACAGGTTAAAGATTAGAAAAGCTTGATGATAGAAGTTGATTAGGAACCATAGAACAAACCAAAGTCTTGTTCCAAATATGAAGTCTTGTATAATAGGACATATAATAAATGTGATATGATTTTTAACAATTGATGCTATGAAGAAAAGAGACTCTATTTGACATTGATTCCAAGAGCATTCTTTCAGGTAGCTCAATCAACAGTTATGACTGTAACATATAGAAAAAAAAATGTAACTCATAGGCACTGTAGTGAAAAAAAAATTACCTACACTGTCAGACCTAGATCATATATAGACTTCTACATTGTATAATCAGCCTATAGAGAAAGCACAGAGGCCTTAATTCTAATTACAGAACATAACAGAAATATCAACAACTTTGATTATTTGAAATTAAAGATATGACCAGCAGAAAGTGAGACAGAGAAAGTGGTAAGGAAAAGTGCAATGTAAACGCCTCTCTTATTTTTGTTCCAGATCCAGTTGAAACAAAAAAAGAGAATTAAAGTAACAATGGCAATCCCTCCTCAAAAAAATTAGTTCTCACTTAAGTAACACACACTGAAAAGAAAAGAGGATACTTTCAGGGAGCTAAGTTCTCATTATTTGTAGTAGGCAGCCAAAAGATAGTGTCTAAACTTTATGAATTTAAAAATAAATTTTAAAATCTACATTTTGGAGTTATAGATGTAACCATTTGAGTAACTAAAAACAGAAATGTAAAATTGGTTGTTTTAGAGGAGCAGGACTGAGTTGAGGGAGGGTATAATTGATTGGCTTTGCAACATTAGGTCTGTACTATTTGACTTTTTAGTATTTGATGGTATTACTTTGATTTTAAAATACTTACATCTTTAAGCAACTACTCACCTCAGTCTGTTTTACAGAGTGTGAACATGGACTTCAAAGGGATCTTGGATCTCCTGAAGTATCATATACCTGGAGCAATGGACAAAGGATGTCAAAAAGCAGGACTAACACAACAGATATTGGAAAATGTGAGGTACTCTACAGATGTCAGTTACCACAGATAAGTAAGAAATAAAGGAAAGCCACAGGATTTGCAGAGTACCTGTTTTGAGGCCTAGTCATGTCACACTGTGAAATCCATGTGTACTCCCTGTGTCTTCAGGTCTTTATCTGTAAAATGGTGTTTGCAAAGGAGTTAGAACATAGACTTGGGTCAGACTACCTTAGTTTAAATCCCACCTTGCTACTTACCAGCAGTGTAACCTTAGGTAAATTATCGAACCTTTCTGTGCCTCAGTTTTCCAATTAGTAAAATGAGAGTGATGTGGAGATTAGATGAGTTAATGTGCATTAAGCCTCTAGAATGCTGATTCTCTCCAAGTAATGCAATAGACATGTTGGCTATTGCTATTGCACAATAGCATTATGAGTTTTTTTTCAATCCTTCATATTATTCAATTTCTTTTTTATATATGTAAGTGCCAGGAAATCCTAACACAGGACAATTGTGCAACCTGCTTAGGTCACTGGCAAACCATGAAGTACGTAAAAACAAAGCATAATTAATTCAAGGAAAGTGCTGATATTTAGAAGAGACTGTGACTCAGACACACACACAAGCTTGTGTCTACACAGGTTAGCCAGGAACTGAACATTGCTCAAGCTCCTTCCCATTTAGAAGAGCCTGACCTGCACATACCCACAAGCTCGTGTCTACCCAGGTTAGCTAGGAACTAAACATTGATATAATGCACTTTCTCATTTAGAAGAGACTCATGCACAAGTTCATGTCTACACAGGTTAGCCGGGAACTGAACATTGATCAAGTGCCTTCCCATGTGAGGACAGTGGTAGAGACCTAAGACTGCCATTCTATAGAAGACTTAGCTGCCCGGGGTCTCACAGAATCTCGTGGTCCATATGTGGGGAAGAAACAGGCTACTGTGCTGGAAGTCTACTGTGCTGGGCAGCTTGCCACAGAGCAGGCAAGCTGAGGGGACAGGTGAGCAGAGCCTCCCTCCAGGAAGCTAGTGATGAACCTTTCTGAACATGGAGAGACCTTCCTCCTCTACCCCCAGTACACACTCTTCCACTCAACACAGGCTTCCTCCCCAGCTTGGCAGGTGGGAGAGTGGCCTTTGAGCTGAGGCAGCTTTTGCAGTCTTACATGGACGGTCTTAGTGCATGCTGACGTGCCACAGCAGAGCTCTGGGAAGGATGTACCTGTGAAGAGAGTGAGACTTTTTTATTTTGTTTTATTTTATTTTATTTTATTTTAATTCAAGAACTTTTATTTCTAGGACTGTTAGGGTTACACTCTCCCAGAGGGGCCTCCAGAGTGTTGGTTCAGGCCCACTGGGGATTTTGGGGGGGTGTCTGCTGTGCAATCTGATGCTGCATGAAAGATGCTGAGAACTGCACAGAAGTTAGATTAGAAAATACAGTTTACTTAGAAATAAATCAGAGAAAGAGAGAGAAAGAGGCGATTCACCTCCCCAAGTTAGGGGCGAGGGCCAAAGCTTAAGAAAACTTGGCCTGGTCATAGCTCAAAGAGCACATGGCCATACCATAGCTTAACAAGGCAATGGCCAAGGGTAAGACTTCTTATGCCACATCTGTTGTGTCCATTTCAAAATCCCTTGCCTCCCCATCTCAAGCCATGAATACACACACAGCCATGTCAAAACTCAGTGAAGAGGCCGGGGATGAGTCTCTCTGACTGTCTCAACGACCTGACTCTCCGGGGTCCAAGTCACATCCTTCCCTCATCTATGGGAAGAGAAAAAAATCATCTATTGGGAAAATCGGTATAAGAGATGATGGCTCAGAGTCCCTAAAAGAAGACAACAGAGTTCATTCTGACTGGTGTGAGAAGGAAGGGCCTTGTTAGACATGGAGTCATTTACAGAATCACAGGAAGATGGGAAGACACAGTCTGAGATGGGCTTCCAGGAGTCATACCAGACCCTTGCCTTCCCAGAGAACTAACCTGGCAAAGGACCTGCTTCATCCTAATGTTGTAAACATGTCTTCTATGCCACACCGAGGAAGCCTCCAGCACCCCAGCGACCCCAGGACCATGCTCCCCAACCCAAACCAGAAAGTGCTGGAATCATTGCCAATCTCAGTCATCCTGCCCCATCCAAACTGAGGTTGCTGCTTTCCTGCCTCCTCACATACTTACTTCTAGACCCAGGACTCACATGGGCATGTCTGATGGGCAAAGCAGAGGTGCCGTGTCTTCACTTTACTGACCAAAGAGCTGGACAGGCCATGCTTTAGGTTTTATGTTGAGAAAGTGGAGGTCATTGTGTGTGGGGGGACCATCAAAATGCAGAAAACCTCAGATTCATAAAGACAGAAAGTAGGTTCGAGGTTACTAAGGATTAAGGGAGAGGGCAATGGCAATTTGTTTAAGGAGTTTCAATTTAGGATGATGAAGTTTCTGGAGAAGGATGGTGCTGATGGCTACATGACAGTGTGACTCTACATAACAAGTAACAAATACGCTGAAAATCATTAAAACAGAAAATTTTATGCTGTGGATATTCTATTATAATTTTTAAGAAAGAACAATAAAACCACAAAAAAAATTGTTTAAAGATACAAAGTTAGTCATGAGTGAGAAATATTCACCACACCTCCAATCTATTAGCCTGACTGCCAAAGTGAATATAGGGGCATTTGAGAAAAATTGTAAATACTTTATTTAATCCACCCTACACAGGTGGAATACATCTTGATATAGAAAGTTTGCAAGAGAAGGGAATTTCACAATTTTCCTCTGTAAGCCCATTAATATTTAACAACTCACATTATTTAAAAATGTGTCTAACCTAGATCCCTCTTGCTCCATCTAGCATCATGTCCTTATTGCCCTCTTGGTGGAGATGGAGAACAGCTGGCCATGTGCTTTGCTTTTAGGCCAAAATAATTCTAGTTGTTTCAATCTTCCCAGAAAGGATTATCTATCTTTTGCTTCCATCTTCTTACATCTCTTCCAAACCGCCTTCATCTCTCTGCAATTCCCTTTCATGTTTAGGGCCCATCTGAAAACTGAGCAGTGTAAAAAAAATATTTCAACATTATCAGCACCGATTCTGATATAGCTTGGATGTTTGCCCCCTCCAAATCTCTTGCTGAGATATCATCCCCAGTGTTGGAGGTGAGGTTTAGTAGGAGGTTTTTGAATCACCGGGGTAGATCACTCATGAGTGTCTTTGTGCCATTCTTGTGGTAATCATTAAGTTCTCGCTCTGTCAGGTCACACAACAGCTGATTGTTTACAAGAATCCGGTGTCTCTCTCTCTTACTTCCACTCTTGCCATGTGACATGACTGCTCCCCTTACCTTTTGCACAAGTCAAAACTCCCTAAGGCCTTACCAGAAGCAGATGCCAGCGCCATGCAGAACCGTAAGCCAATACATCTCTTTTCTTTGTAAAGGAATGGACTAATACCAATTTCTAATTTGTATGCAACACTGTTGGAAATACTTGGATTCGACCAGGTTCGGTGTCTCAGCCAGCAATCGCAGCGCTTTGGCAGGCCAAAGCAAGTGGATTACCTGAGCCCACGGGTTAGAGACCTGCCCAGGCAACTTGGTGAGGACTTGTCTCTACAATAAATAAAAAAATTAGCACCTGTATTTCTGGCTACTTGGAAGGCTGAGGCGAAAGGATCGCCAGAGTCTGCAGGTTGATGCTGTGGTGGCCGAGAGCATGCCACTGCACTCCAGTCTGGGCAACGGAGTGAGACTCCAACTCAAAAAAAAAAAGAAATGTTTAGATTCATGTTGAGTCACAGTGAGTGAAAGATCTCCAGAGAACACTGATCATGAGAAGGAAATGACACCACTGTCTCCAAGAAGTAAGAGCACTGTTATGTGGCCACAGGGAGATGGACACAGCAGTGAAGAGCACCCATGGGTGTGGAACATGGACAGTGGGACATGTGGGCCTTGGCATAGGGCACAATGACCCTCCCATATTCTGGGAGGACAGCTCTGTGTGTGGTGAGGTGACTGGGTTACATCCCTTGAGTGGTGGCTTCCGTGCATGCTGGAGGCGGTGGAATGAGCAAACTGCTTAAAAACCCAGCTCAGGGACTGACTCTGTCTCCTGGCTGCCAAGAGAGGGTCTTCTGCAGTTCCAGTGGAGGTGAAAGACCAGATACTGATGTAGGCAGTACAGAGAAAGAAGACAATCTTTCAATATGATATATTCTTTAAAAATATAAAAGACCAGCCAGGCTCGGTGGCTCAGCCTGTAATCCCACACCTTTGGGAGGCTGAGGTGAGTGGATTGCCTGAGCCCGCGGGTTCGAGACCTGCCTGGGCAGCAAGACCTCATCTCTACAATAAATCAAAAAATCAGCCGGGCGTGGTAGCGCATGCCTGTAATTCCGGCTACTTGGAAGGTTGAGGCAGAAGGATCGCCGGAGCCCAGCAGGTCGAGCCTGC
>NW_007233086.1:171642-185757 GCF_000164805.1 Carlito syrichta
CCAACTCAAAAAAAAAAAAAAAAAAAATATATATATATATATATATATATATAAGGTCATGTTCAAAGAACTATTCATGTTGTTTCTTATTTGCAATATCCTAAAATCAGTTAGGGCAGGACCTCCGTGGCCTCAATACTGACACATTTGCCCAGTACCTGATGGCCTGTAATGTACTTGCACATTCTTGGTCTAATGTGTACCACACAGTGGCCTGTGCTATTGGAAGGCCACATGTGTCAACATTACTCTTGGGGAAGGAGATCCACACATGATGGATGCCCAGGAGAAGGGCTAAGACAAGCGTCTCCCTTTGGACTGTGACTTTGGTACTATTTGCCCTATACCACACCACCGTTCCTGGGAGAATGTCAGGGCAGGTCTCAGTGAGCACTTTGCTAAGAGTCTTCGCTCAGTAGCAGGGGATTAAATTGGTTAAAAACCTGAACATAGGCATGCACCAAACATGAGCCACAGATGCTAAAAGGAGGTGGTAGTCAATGTAAAGAAATGAGGAGGAATAAGTACTTTCCACTGGCTCATTTGATGGTGGTCTTTTGACCACCCTCCCCCCCCAGTAACTGATTGCCCTCAGAATTCATTACCCTCAGAATTCATTATCCTGAGAAAACATTGCTTACTCCAGCTTAAGATTGACTCCTACCATTTGACACTTTGACCATTATCTTACCCCTTGGTAAATAAACACTGAAAAGAAGGAAGACTGTTTCTTTAAATATACAATGTATCCTTTAAAAATATAAAAGACTATGTTCAAAGACTTATTAATATTGCTTCTTATTAACAATATCCTAAAATTAAACATTATCCCAAAGTGAGTAGGCTGCACATTGAATTGTTCGTGAGTCAAATAGGAAATAAATGCTCTATTGAAACCAAAGCAAAATGAGTTTTTTTTACCAGTAAGAAAAGGTTCCTTCTTTCCACCCCCGGAGTTTCCACAAAGATTAGATAATGGCCTATTTTATTTTAACAAAGCTTTTGGCAAAATGTTGACAAGACACAAATGTGTCCTCTAAGCCCAGAGACCATAGAGACTAATTCTATTCCTTTGAGAAAGACGTCATTTGTCCAACAGATCAGAAGACAGAAAACTATACTTTTATCCAACCTGGAGTCACAAGCTTATAAATTCAGCTATCCCATTGACAGTGTGAAATTTCTCATGAGTCAGCTGCCATCAATGTTCATTTTTATTTTTGCCATATTTAGAGGTGGTCCCTTGTGCAAACCCATGGCCATCTTGGTGTGTTCATTCTGTTGTTTATTCACTCTTCATTCTTATGGGAACTGGAAACATTCGGCCCATGTAGTTCTGTCAGATCACACAAAACCACCAGTAAAGAACAAGACAGATGCCTCTGGTCCCTGCTCCACAGGACAGGCATGCAGCTGGCCAGAGCCAGATCTGTCTGACCCACCAGGAGGAAAAACTAGACATCTTCTAGCCAGCTATGGATGTATAGCTGTGAGCAACAGGATAGAAAACTCATTTTAGACCCCACGAGGCATTCAGTAGAAACGTAAAAGAAAATATATTTTGTATTTGACTTAATAGCTATGTCACTTTAACCAAAATGTTATTCTTGGTCCTAGGAAGATAAGATCCCTAGGCAATATTTCTCATCTTATATAGATTTTTTTTGTATGTAATGGTAGGCTTAAACTTTCAATCATGGGATGAGGGCTTCTGGCAGTTGTAGGCTCACATTCTCCATGCCATACATGTCTGAAGCGCACTCAGGTTTACGTGCTCAGGACCCTAGTAGCAAAAAGTTGTCTATGCAGTATATTGAGTCCATTCATCTATCTCAGTTCATGGTGCAAATACAGCCAGTGGCTTGTTTCAGCCCTTTAGAAACCATGCATCCTATAGCGTGACAAACTGCTTTGTGGCCACCCTTGAACAGAACATCAGGGAGATTGGGTATCTGTGGATGATTTGTCCCAGACCTATCACCTGCAAATGAAAAACCGGCTCTCGAGGTCATCTCACTTGAATCCTGTGCCAGTGTTTCTATCTGCAGCCACCGTGCCTGGCTATGCAGTCTCTGGAGTAACAGCCACTTCACAGAAGTCAGTCTGTGCTCACAGCTCCACCAGCTGACATCTGCCTTGAACACAACCCTTCTCTGCCCTGGCTCGGGTTGTGCAACCTCTTTAGGACTTGTTCTGGGATGGCAAAACTTCTCAGTTCCTCTGATCGTGATTCTACGAGACTTTTCTTAACTGAGCAGGACACAACAAGCAACTTATGCCAGAGCTGAACTAATCAACATGTGGTAGAAATTCCCCGAGGGTGTTAGGCTGAACATGCTGTCTCCTTCCTGGGAAGACTAAGTCAGGGGGGTGGCAAAATCTGAATTCTGCTTCATTATACAAAATATACAGTCCTATGGGGCTTTATCTGAAAAGAATCCAAGAACTAATAAAATATCATGAAACTCCATGCTGTAAATGAAGAAACTGATAAGCCACGAAGTAGTAAAGGGATTGATCCAGGTCAGAAGTAGAATCATGCATCCATTTCCAGTTGCCGCTGTAAGAAACTACCACAGGCTTCAATCTGCACAAGAGTACTATCTGATGTTCTGGAGGTCACACGTCTAATGGAGCCAGCAGGGTTGTGTTCCTCCTGGAGGCTCTGGTAGACAACTCACGTCCTTATCCTCTCCAGCATCTGGAGGTTACTGGCTTTCCTTGGCTCATAGGCCCACTGTCCATCTTCCAAGCCAGTAGAGTGGCACTGTCAATCCCTTTCCTCTATGAGCACTGCATCTGTGCCACATCTCTCCTCGAACTCTGACCCTCTGCCTCTAGTATAAGAAACCTTGTGATTACATTGGTCCCATCTCAATACTCCAGGATCACTCCTCATCTCAGAATCCTTAACTTAATCACAAACTCAACAAATTTTTTGCCACATAAGGTAACATATTCACAAGTTTGTGGATCACAGGACATGGACCTTTTTGGTGGGAGAAAAGTGTTCTGCATACCACAAATAATAACTAAAAAGTCTAAGCCTCGTCAGTGACTAGGGATCCAGTAAACACGTGTCAATTTCATTCAAACTATGTTTAGTAATAACTTATAAGGTATGAGGTACTATAAATGATAAACATGGCAAAGCAAATAATAGGCATAAAATGCTCTTAAATTAATTTCCAAAGATATATGTTAAGTGTAATTTATAAGTGGAGAAGACCTGTTAAGTTCCTTTAGAAAAGAAAAATAATAATAATATGTACTAACATATAAGAAATAAGAAGTCATCTTTCCAATATTTTAAAAAATGATTTTCTAAATAAAAAAAAATGATATGAACAACCCAACAGAAAGCATGGGCAAAAATGACCAACTTAAGAATTTGGTGAAGCCTAGTGGGAGGTATTTGGTAAACTGGGCAGATCCCTCGTTGATGTCTTGGTGCCCTCCCTGCAGTAATGAGTGAGTTTTTGCTGTATGAATTCACACAAGAGCTGGTTGTTTAAAGAGCCTGGCACCTCCTCTTCACTCTTGCCATGTGCCACACCGACTCCCTCTTTCCTACCACCACAAATAAAAGCTTCCTGAGGCCTCATCAAAAGCTAAGTAGATGACTGTGTCACACAGAGACTTGAGCCAAATAACCCTCTTTTCTTTGTCAATTACTTAGCCTTAGGTATTCCTTTGTAACAATGCAAAACGAACTAATACCCAGATACTACAAGAAGTCTTCTTTGCCTCTTAGGTCAGCAAGTGCTATGGACTGCATGTTTATGTCCCCTGAGATCCATAGGTCAAAGCCCAACCCTCAGGTGATGGAACATGGAGTTGGAGGCTTGAGAGGTAATTAGGGTTATATCAGGTCATGAAAAAGGAGCCTCCATGATGGGACTTGAGCCCTTATGAGGGGATGAAGTGACCAGAGATCATTTTTCTCTAGCAGGTAGGATACAAAGAAGAGATGGCCAACTGCAAAGCAGAGGTACCACCAGACACCAGACCTGCTGGCACCTTCGTCTTGAACTTGCCTCCACAACACTGAGAGACAAACATCAGTTGTTTAAGCCACCCAGTGCATGGTGTTCTGTTATAGCAACTGGAACTAAAGGTTAAAAAGATAAATGATAGTCTTTGTATATACCCATGAGGCTGGCATGACCAGGCTCCACTGTCATCTCTGCCTCTCAGATCTCATCTCCTTCTTCTCCTTCCACTTCATTTGTTATTCCAGTCAGAAAAATGCCCTCTCACACATCAAGTATCTTATATGTGTTTATACACACATATATGCATAAAATTGGAGCTAGAAAATATAGAAATTTAACTGTCATAAATATTTTTACAAATGCAAAAGGTTATATGTATAAAAACAAAAATGTTTCCAAGTAGAGATTTAGTTAAATAAATTATTATACATTCATAAAACTAAATACTATGCAGCAGTTAGTTTAAATGTATATGTAGAATACTTCTCATATGTGGAAGATTTCTGAATCATATCCATTAATATAATTAGTAACATGTGCGTTTATATATTACATATTTATCAATTAAAATTTATATTCTTTTAAAAATTAATATATCCCCATACATGTCCCTTCCAAAACATCTGAAAATTACTGGAAGAGAAATGAACATTATTTTTATTTAGCTGATTGTTAATACATATAACCTCAGAGAAAATATTTCTTCAAATCACTAAATAAAAGGTTTTTTTTAAGTAAGAAAGAAAATACCTTTTCTCTCTGTATAGTCTCCATCTACCAGCTTCTTAGCACCATTCTGGCAACAACTAGCTTTGTCAAATAATTGGAAATCCAATATTTTGTAGTCTATATTTTATTATTCTAAGTCAACATTTTCTGTTATATACTGGGGGTGCCAAAAAATGTATACCTATTCACTCAAAAGATGGCGTTGATCAAATGAAATGCTAGCATTACCATGTGACAGACAGGACAATAGAATTGGCCAGTGCAACTATCTACCAAGTGTGATTTGATATCAGTATACATTGAGTATTACAATTTTTATACAGCTTTTTCCTTTCTTAAAATGTGTATACTTTTTTTGGCACCCTTGGTAGCTTACACCCAAAACCCTCTGAATATTCTCATTATATTATATATTACATAGTGAATGCTTAAGCATCCTCAGGCTTGGTAAAAGCATATAGTCTCCCTCCCTCTTCATGAGGAACTAGACTCCATAAAAGTAAAATTTTCCAAAACAAAATATTGTAGATATATAGGCTTAGTGAGGCTGTGTCTAAAAGCCACAAGTTTATGCTACAATTCTAAATGCAGTCAAGCTAATTTATAGCAAATTTTGTTAAAGAACAAGGATTGACACCTTTGTTTTTTCCTTACAAAACTCAAAGAGTAGTCCTCACAATTTCTTCTAATTTTTACATGTAAATTATCTGTGCTCTGACTAAAATGGTTTCTAATCACTAGAATCACCAGATAAAATTATTCTGAATAAGCAAATTCTCTATTTTTGTGTCTGGGGGAGTCATTTCCAAGTAATCATTTCCAAAATTGGTTTTAAATTAACATTTCTTTCTTTGTAGATTCACACATACAATGTTATGGACCTTTTCCCTCTGGGCAGCTTCTTGCTGTTACACATGCTCAGGGTGGTCTCCAAGCTCTACAAAGACAGCACTGGATCAGGTCAGGTGGAAGCAGGTTAAATCTGAGTTAGAGACACTTCTGGTATTATAATGGATGTGTATTTCCCTCTTCTACTCCTGGTGATCAACAAACAGACAAAAATAAAAATTCAAAAAGAACCCACAAATTGCATTTTTGGCCATACTAGGAAGCAGATTTAAACTACAATCTCCAAAACAAGTCTGAGGGCTGCCAAAAGCAACCCAGCCCAGACAAGAGCCACACAGGAAACATGAGGCCAGGAAGCAGAGTCAAGAGATGACCTCATGCAGCAGATCTCTGAAGTATTCATGCCATGCAGGTAAGAGTTACCTGGAGGAACAGACTCTGCACCCACACTGGCAGTGATGGGGGCAGGACTGAGTGCCAAGGGCTGCCCACAAGGACCTGCTCTGTGGGCCCAGAGAGTTTAAGAAGTAGAGGTGCAGGGCTGAGAACAACCCAAAGATCAGTGTGTTGGAAGGAGGAAGGAGTTCGTTTCTGAGAAGAAAGAAGAGGAGTGAACTTTTGCATTAGAATCTGAAACCCCACAGGAAACACAAGAACTTTCTGTGAAAAGTTTCCCACAAAAACCCAAATTGCTCATTAATAAAAGGAATTACCCCAGTAATGATACCAGAATCATATATGAGGAGATTTGGGAAATTACAGTAAAATCTCCAAACTGGAAAAACACCCGCCAGAAAAATGTGGCCACAAAGCAAATGAAAATCATAGCCAAATGTTTCATTGTGAATTTAACATTTTAATAAATCAATTGTCGTTATGAAGGAAAACCACAAAGAAGAAGTGCAGAGAAGGAAAAATGGAAGGAGCACATAGAGGATGCAAAAAACAAGCAAGAAACTTAGGGGACAATTATGAGAAAAGTTGGGAGAAAAGTGGACATGAAAAAAAGAAAGTCAGCATCATCCTTAGATGCTGTCACAGAGGAATCACCTAGTGAGACAGAACCAATTGCTGAAGGGATAAGTGAAGAAAATGTTCCTAATGAGAAAGAGGACTTAAAACTACGTACTGGAAGAGTACAGCATGTGCCAGGAAATATTAACCCAGAACAGCCAATGCCAAGACACAACCTGTAAATACATTAAAGGTAAAGAAAGAGTTGCAGACAAAATAATCAGACAATTTATAATAGAAAATAAGTTAGGTGATCCACATACTTCTCCACACTTTCATACAATACCAAAAATAGTAAAGCAACACTTGTAAGATTCTTAAGGAAACAAAAATGTGAGCTAAAGATTTTATATATGACCAAACTATTCTTTAAGTGTAAAGAGTACAAACAAATAGTTTTGAACATTCAGGAACTCTGAAAATATTGTTCTCCAAAGTCCTTGCTGACAAAATGGCTAGAAAGCAAACTTCAGCCAACCAAAATCCAGGAATTATGATAAAATAGTTGGTAGCAATCACAGAATATATTTAAGTGCAATCCAAAATTAAAAACAAATGTGGAACTTAATGTGACTAAATAGAACATGAATTTTACAAGTGCTGACAATGTAGAAATGATGCAGCTAGGAAAAATTGAAAGGAAAAAGGATGAAACTAGAGTAAATCATCCCTTTGCCTCTTTTAAAGCTAAAGGAGAGAATTTAAAGCAAACAAACCGATTTATCAACATACTAATTCTTAACAGGAAAATTAAACATTAAGAAGGATAATGTTATCAATTAAATTGGTGGTAGATCACTTTGTAGCTATAACACCAAAGGCACAATCCATGAAAGAATGAAAATTTTTAAAACTTCTCAGTGAAAGATACCATTAAAAGGATGAGAAGACAAACCACAGACTGAGATAAAATATTTGCAAAAGATACATCTGATAACGGACTCATATAACATCCAAAAATTCTTGTAAATGAACAGGAAGAAAGAAAATGACCCAATTACTTAAAAATGAACAAAGGACCTGAACAAACACCTCGCCAAAGAAAATATACAGATGGAAAGTCGATATATTAAAAGATGTTCAGTAGCATATGTCATTAGAGAAATACAATTTAAAACAACAATAAGATACCACTACACAGCTATTAGAACGGCTAAAATCCAAAATACACAAATGCTGGCGATGATGTGGAGCATCAGAATCTCATTCATCACTGGTGGGAATGCAACATGGCACAACCACTTTGGAAGACAGTTTGGCAACTTCTTACAAAACTAAGCATACTATTTCCATACAATCCAGAATGTTTGCTTCTTGGTATTTACTCAAAGAAGTTGAAAATTCATGTCTACACAAAAACCTTCATATGAATGTTTATTGTAGCTCTATTCGTAATTGCCAAAACTTAGAGGTGACCAAGATGCCTTTCAGTAGGTGAATGGATAAATAAGTTGTGGTACATCCAGAAATGTATATTACTCTGGGCTAAAAAGAAATGAGCTATCAAGTCATTAAAAGTCATGGAGGAAACTTGAATGCATATTACCAATAAGAAAAGTTTATACCCAGTGTGATTCTAACTATTTATCATTCTGGGAAGAGAAAAACTAGATGGTAAAAAGATCAATGATTGCCAAGGGTTATGAAGAAAGGGCGGGGAATAAACAGGCAGAACACAGAGGATATTTTAGGGCAGCAAAGCTATTCTGTGTAATGCTACAAGTGTGGATACATGGCATTATACATTTGTTCAAATCTATGGAATATACAAAATCAAGAGTGAACCTTAATGGAAACTATGGACTTTTGGTGATAACACTCTGTCAATGCAGGTTCGTCAATTGTAACGACTATATATGAGGTGAGATGTCCATGGTGGGGGAGGTTACGTGTGGGGGATACAGAGGAACGAAAGGTACTTTCTACTCAATTTTACTGTGAATCTAAAACTGCTTTAAAAATAAATTTTATTGATTTAAAGAATAAAGTTTTGGGTGGTAGAGGAAAGGAAGGAGAAAGGGAAGAAAGAGGAAAATGCTGACCCTGCATTGCTTACAGAATAACTAACATATACTATTTAGAGAAATAAAAACCTAAGAGTGCTATGTACAGTAATAATTATAAAAAGCAAATTCTTGATTGCAACATGAAACTTTCCAAATGTAAGCATTACTACACCACTAAAACAAAGCAAATATACAAGAGAGACCACATCATGAAAGCGTTTTGATGTTTTTTTAAACTATAAAAACACAATCTGAACTCTCAGAATGATAGAGTAAGAACCTCCAAAAATCACTTCTCCATAAAAGCAATGAGAAAACTAAAATAGTGGCCTATATCAGTTATTTAGAACTCTTAAAATTAACCAAAGTCTTGCAACAATTCAAGGAGTAGTTTAGGAAAAATGTCCGAATCTCGATAAGAACAGTGGGTTTTATAGCACATTAATGACCCTTTTTCCATCATCCTCTCCCATGGCAGCTTTGGGAACCAACGACCTCACAACCATGTTAGTGTAGGTCACTATTTCTTAAACTTAAGTAGAATATAGTCATTTAAAGAGAAAAAAGTATCATGAACCACTAATGTTAACTATATTTTGTTATAGTGTTGAAGTATGCATATACAGAGAGAAAGCAGTTAAAAGCTGTTTTCTCACAGTTCAGATGCAACTATGAAATCAAAATAGATTTACAAATCAATGGAATGTTGTTAAAATGATGTTACCTCTCAAAAAATAAATAGAGTTCACACACCCACACCTTTGTGGGCTTTTGGAGATTTAATATCCCTTCTGGGATTTTTTCAATTGAAAATGATGCCTAATGATGTCATTTGTTATTTATTTAGTGAAAAGTCATCATTTCTAAATTGTCTTTTGTTCAAACAACAATAATGGTACTTTTTTGGTGACAATAAGATAGTTGACAAAAAACACACCTGCAAGCACTAAAATCACATGGTGTTGTTCCACTGTGATTATTCACAATGCCAGATGAACTTCTATTAATGTTATTTTAGTTTGTTTTTGAATGCAAAACATAGAATTCTAAAATTCTTTTTGGTGATCTTTTAGCTCCCTGTATGAGTAGCAGCAACCTAGATTTTTAGAAACGTAAAAATCCTTCATAACTATCTCCAGACAACCAAAGCTGGTGTGCCCTCAAAGAGGAAAATCTGACTTTAAGATGTCCCATGATTCCTGCTGCTTCTGTCTCTTACCATACATACATATGTCACCTGTGGCCTCGATTTAAGACTGGCAGCAGAGTGGAAATCTGAGAAATTTAATGTTCTACCTTTCCTGAGAGGAACAAAGTATCTGAAGAGAAAGAACTCAAGCTGTCTGCAGATTTAAAGTAGAGTTCATTAGAAGCATTGTCAACATCCCAGGATGTGCGGCTTAAGGTGGGGGGCGGCTAAATTCCACTGGACAGATGGAAAACCTTGGATGTGGGAAATTATGGAAGCATTAAGAACCATAAAGATGCAAAGTGGCCCACAGCAGTGACCCATGCCTGTAATCTCAGCACTTTGGGAGGCCAAGGCAAGAAAATTGCTTAAGCCCAGGGTTTCGAGACCGGCATGGCAACTTGGTGAGACCTCGATTCTACAATAAATCAAAAAATTAGTCAGGCATGTTAGCACATGCCTGTCATCCCAGCTACTTAGAAGGCTGAGGCAGAAGGATCCCCTAAGCCCAGCAGATTGAGGCTGCAATAACCATGAGTGCTCCACTGCAGTCCAATCTGGGCAGCAGAGTGAGACGCCAACTCAAATAAATAAATAGCAAAGTGGAATTAACCATTATGTGTTACTATATATGTACAAGTGGAGACTTGCAAATATCAGGGGTTGAACCCAGAGTCACCCCAAAAGAGTCCAGAGTGCTATCTGCCTCCAATCCAAGCACTGAGTCTAACATATCTGGACTATTACTAGGTGCTCCTAACCCATCAGTTTCCACTGGATATACAGCCTCAGGTGCTCCTAACCCATCAGTTTCCACTGGATATACAGCCTCACAAGCCACTAGACAGTCACAGTTGGTCTGCAGATCCTCTTCATGGGAATCATTATGCCATTTTCTTTACTTACCTCCTTTCTCTGCCTGCTTGTTCTAGAAATAACTGCCATGAAAGATCCTTCAAGGCAGTGCCTTTGCTGAGGAAAAATGGGCAGCAATAGATGCTTGATAGTTGTTTTCCAAAGATGGAAAATGTTCCAGGTCTGTCTTACAGAATGAAGTTAACATTTAATTCTTGACTGAGTAAAAGCCATTGACAGAGTTGACTGGTTCTTGATCACATGTGTTTGTAATTGATTTTTTTTTTAGTTGTTCAGGTTAAGAACTCCAGGAACTGGTTTAGTCATTGCTTGTGATGCTTTATCATGGAGAGTACTTTTCAGCAATAAGAACTAATCAAAATATTGGCCCAAACCATAACATTTTTTAATCATAAAAATATGGTGAAAACAGATCCAGTGCAGTAAAAGTACAATAATTATACAGATGTTATCATGCAAACCTGTTTACTGAAGGGAAACCTCTGGGTCATGTCTAGACCTAGAGTCTAGGTTCCTTAGAAATAAATAACACACTACAATTCACAGAAGTAAGGTTTTTCCTTGCATTTGCTTAAATTCGCTATACTAACTTAGTTTTTAAAAATATGATGTGTCAAAGATAGGTTTACTTCCCTTGGGCTCTATTTCCAGATTATGGTATTTATTTCAGCGCTGTTCCCAGGCTATAATACGCTAGCAATGTCTTGTGATATACAAAGTAACTGTTAATATTCTGGAAAGCTTTATCCACTGTGTCCTTGAAGTCATGTGGAGACTCGGTGACATCTGGCATAGTTGTGAATCACACACAAGAGCAAACATTGTCCTGTCATGGCTTGTTCCTCTTCACATTTCAACATGATACCCCAGGAAGTAGAATGAACCACCAGTATTCTTTTTTCCCCTGTTATAGATCTGGAGGTGTTGTACAACACAAGACGTTGTCAATGCTTAACTACACACATGTACACGGACAGCCTGTAACCATCACCACCTTAAATACTGGGATGGCAAACTCCCCCTGTAGTGATTTCTTGGAAGTGGCCCTTGTCAACTGGAAACACCTATGGTTCATGTGCTCACTGACTGCCATAACAAAATACCAGAGACTGAGTGGTTTAAAGAACAAAAATTAATTTTCTCACTGTCTGAAGGTTGAACATTCAACATCAAGGTGTTTCTTAGGATTGGTTTCTCATGAGGTCCCTGCTTATGACTTGCAGATGGCCGCCTTCAAGCTGTGTCCCCACGTGGCATTTCCTTTGTGCATGTGTGTCTCTCCCTCTTCCTACAAGGTCCCATTAAATTAGAATCTCACCCTTATGATCTCATTTAACCTTAATTACCTCTTAAAAGGTCTTTTCTCCAAATACACATTGAGAGTTAGGACTTTAACACATGAATTTGTGGGGATACAAATCAATCCATAACAGTCCACACTCCCAGGAGGTAACAGAGAGGTGTCTCATTTTCATGCTCATAGATGAAAGCAGCATTGCATTTCTCCTCTGGTCGTAACAGACCTTTTCATGATGTACAATCTTAACCCCAGGGCACCATGACACTCATCTTCTACCCAGTGTCATTATGGACACACATATACCTAGATGTTCTCTGCTGTCCGAGTCAGCCTTGAGCTCGTTCCATCACCTTTTCAAACTTGAGATGCAGAAGTCATTCTATCTTGTCCTCCAACCAATCAGTGGATGAAGTGGCATCTTTCTGTGACCAAAAATCAAAAGATAGTCTTATAAAATGAACAAAGGAGGTTGCAATTATTCAGGTTAGAGATTGCAGACCTCTCTGATGGAGTGCAGTCTCTGTGGAAGGGACACTCAGGGAAGATCCTAGCAGTTCCCAAGCCAACAAAAGCAACTCAAACAATGAAGACATCTCCTAACTCGTGTCCTTTATGTTAAAGCTAGAGTGTCTATTCTAGCTTAAGTGAGAGTGAAACGTTGCTGGATTATTATTTTTTCATAAAATAGAAAATCACTTGTTCTGTAGGGAGGAATCACACAACACAGAGAGACACAAATGTGATCACTTGGCAGCCAGACAAAAGGTAGGAGAAGAGACCTGTGCTCAAAAAAAAAAAAAAATCCTGTGTGAGTACCGAAAAATGTAAACTTTGTAGATTTTGTCAACTTTTGTCAAATACAATGGAAGATACACACTGATATAAACCAGACTAGAAAAACAGAAGAACTGCAAGACTACATTTCCTGTTCATGAACCACTCGGGTTTCATTTTGAAGAAGAGGGAAGGAATCTCCCTCAAAACAATTGAGTCGCCGTCCATTACTCTCCAGATCCCAGATGTGATTCCCTCTTACTGCTCAGAATCGGAAAAGAGCCACCCAAGTCTGTGAGTACAAATAAAATCAGATAGACTAACAAGTTAAACATTGATTTGTGCAATTAACCAGGCCTGAGAGTTCTCAGAAGAAACTGCTTTGACTTTTGACTTTTAGAAAGTTATTCTACCAGAGGATGATTACGGTCATTGAAATTAGGAATGGAATTATGGTGGAACCCTAAATAACATGGTGTGGATGCTTCAACTGCTGTTTAGCTGCTGCACTGGACGACTTGGAGCAATGGGAGGACAGGGCATGCTTGCGAGAGCACTGATTTTAATTTGAGGATTGCCAATTTGTTGGCCTTTCCCTGCTTCCTTAGAGGAAATGCAGGGTCTGAAGGAACTTGCCTGAGGCCTGTATTCAGGGAGAAAATTATGAGCTCCACTTCCTAAGAAGGAGGTATTTAACTTCTCTCCCCTCTGAGGATAGTGCAGGCTTCACATCATGTCTCACAGACTCTGTTACAAAATGAGAGATTCTCTGTGATAGAGCAGTTGTAAGAGCAAATTACTTTGGGGACCATCTTTCCCTTTAAACACGTTTGCATAGCTTATGGTTTTTCTGGAAAAAGTTGTGTCTGCAGGAGTGCTACCATAAAAATGTTACTCACAGGCATAAGTATCATGAAATATCAGGGCTAAAGTCCAATTGTCATAAAGCATCATCCTGACAGTTAATATCCTTTTGTCCTCATGTCCCAAGACAGCAGATATTTAATAAATGGATACCGATGACCAACATTCATTATGTATTTCATTAGATGATTGAGAAGAATATTATGGCAGTGAAATCTAGAGTCACAAAGAAGCAAATTAGAAAAGAGAGAGTCATGAGAAGCAAATCAGCAAAAAAAGTAGGAAACATATTTTGGAGAAAAAAAAAATGGGCATGGTCTTTCCTATGTTTTCCCCAAATTGACAGAGAGTTTCACTTTTTATGCCTACCTTTAAAAAGTATAAGCCGGGCTTGGTGGCTCAGCTTGTAATCCCAGCACTTTGGGAGGCTGAGGTGAGTGGATTGCCTGAGCCCGCAGGTTCGAGACCCGCCTGGGCAACTTGGCGAGACCTCATCTCTACAATAGATTAAAAAAATTA
>NW_007233086.1:186092-186595 GCF_000164805.1 Carlito syrichta
CTCCAACTCAAAAAAAAAAAAAAAAAGTATTAAAAGTATCATATGTATTCAAACACAATAGAACTAGGTGAGAGTCCTGGGTAAAATCAGCCCCTAGAGACAAGAACTATTACCAATGTATGAACTATTTTTTCAAATGTAGTTTATGTCTACACTATCATGATGTTATTGTTATAAAATTGTGTATATAATATATATTGCTCTGGCCGGGCTCAGTGGCTCAGCCTGTAATCCCAGCAATTTGGGAGATTGAGGCAAGTGGATTGCCTGAACCTGTGAGTTTGAGACCAGCCTGGGCAACTTGGCGAGACCTCATCTCTACAATACTTTTTGTTTTTAGTTGGAGTCTCACTTGGTCGCCCAGACAGGAGTGCAGTGGCCGCTCCCGGCCACCGCAGCCTCCCCCTGCTGGGCTCCGGCAATCCTTCCGCCTCAGCCTTCCAAGTAGCCGGAATTACAGACGCGTGCTACCACGCCCGGCTAATTTTTTTATTTAATGTAGA
>NW_007233086.1:186615-268626 GCF_000164805.1 Carlito syrichta
CCAGGCGGGTCTCGAACCCACGGGCTCAGGCAATCCACTCATCTCAGCCTCCCAAAGGCGCAGTATTACAGGCTGAGCCACCGAGCCCGGCTTACAATACATTTTTAAAAATGTGCTGGGTATGGTAGCATGCGCCTGTAGTTACGGCTACTTGGAAGGCTGAGGCAGAAGGATCACCTGAGCCCAGCAGGTCGACGCTGCGGTGGCTGTGAGCGTGCCACTGCACTCCAGCTTGGGCGACAGAGTGAGATTCCAACTAAAAATATATATATATATGTATATATTGCTCTGCAGTGTTTCTTCATTAAACATATGGGTAACTTTCCATGTCATTTTATGAAAGATGAATGTACTAATCACACACATATGCTAATAAACACATTACGATTTCTTGGAATCAAATGTAAGAGACTATAAACTGTGTTTTGCTCTACAAAATGGAAATAAAGATAAGCATAGTGGTTGGACTTTCAACTCTGAACTTTATTTTCTTCTGAAAGATTTAAATTTTACCCACGGTGTTACTTTCATGTTAGATAGCTAGATAAAGTGAGTGAGGGGGGGAAAAAAGAGATGGAAATAAAGCTAAGCATAGTGGTTGGACTTTCAACTCTGAACTTTATTTTCTTCTGAAAGATTTAAATTTTACCCACGGTGTTACTTTCATGATAGATAGCTAGATAAAGTGAGTGAGAGGGAGAAAAGAAGAGAGGCTAAATTTAAAAGAATAAAGTAGGAAAACAACTCAGTATGTTGGCTGTGATTTTTGTACACACACACATATATATATATATATATATATATATATATATACACATTTTTTTTTTTTTTGAGATGGAGTCTCACTTCATCACTCAGGCTGGAGTGCCGTGGCATGCTCACGTCCACTCCAGCGACAACCTGCTGGGCTCCAGCGACAACCTGCTGGGCTCCAGCGATCCTTGTGTCCCAGTCTTACAAGTAGCCGGAACTATAAGTACTCACTACCATGCTCATTAATTTTTTTTTTTTAATTGTAGAGATGAGGTCTCACCATTGTTACCCAGGCTGGTCTCAAACCTGTGGGCTCAGGCAATCCTCTCTTTTTGGCCTCCCAAAGTGCTGGGATTACAGGCTTGAGCCGTGCCCGGACTACTAAAATATTTTTTAATCAAATATTTAAATAGTAGATCTTTCACTATTTGTAGAAAAAATTGTAAACACCTGGCACCATTTTGGTGCAGACTCCCAAGAGAGATCATCGGCTTTGGTGCAGCTGGTCTCTTGGGGTGCTGGTGGGAGCTCTATCCTGGGAGGGAGATTCCAATTCAAAGCTTTTTCTGTTGCCAGCCTGACTAATGACTCTAAAGAACATGGGGGCCAGTAAATTCCCTGAGAAGTTCGATTTCTACAGCCTGCTTTTTTATTATGTTTTATGCTGAGGTAATGCCTAAACCCCATAGAGAGAAATCTTTGTTTATCTACTTTGATCTTACTAAGAGCTCATTGAAAGCTGGGTCGGTGTGTGAGGACAAATCCACTAAAATCATGATTACTTGGCCTTGCATTTCTTTCCAGGACATTACACAGAGTCCCCTCCACAAGGGCTCCTGGGAAGGATTTCTTTCTGGTCTCAAGTACCGTTGAAAGCAATTGAGCAATTGATTTGTTTTTACATTATAGACAATGTGGATTTTGCAACAAAGACTGTTTCTGGTTTTTATATTATTTAAAATGTGTAATCTAGATGTCCCTAGACCCCACCAGCCTAGGGGCACAAATGAGTCCATTAACATTAATTCCCAAATACATTGGTTAATGGGCTTCCACCCCCTACAGAGAAGACTCGCTCCAAACTTTCCTCATATCCCTCAGGGTATATTATGTGTGCTTACATTTGTTGGCTGTAACTAGCAGAAACCAATTGTTTTAGCTTAAGCCAAGAGAAAGGAATTTGTTATAATGATTAGGAGATGACCTATAGAGCCTGAGGGCAGAAAGGCACCCTTGCCACAGAAAAGATTGGAAGCAGGGACTGTCACCAGGAAGAGCCCTTTGCCTCTCATCTCTGCTCCTGGCTGAGTAATTTTCTCTCTCTTGGTCTCTTTCTACTTCCCTTTTCCTCTTCTTCTCTTAACTCCTCCTCCTCCTCTTTTTTAATTCTTCTTCTTCCTTCCTCTTTCCTACCTTCCTTCCTCGTCTTCATCCTTCTACTCCTTCTCCTTATTTATTCTTCCTTCTTCCTTCCTTCCTTCCTTCCTTCCTTCCTTCCTTCCTTCCTTCCTTCCTTCCTTCCCGTCCTTCCTTTCCTCCTCCTCCTTCTCCTTCCTCTCTCCCTCTCTCTCCTCTCTCCCTCTCTCTCTCTCTTTCTCTCTTTCTTTCCTCATCTGGTCCAACTCAGTAACAGAAAATGTAGGCAACTGAGGACTCCAAAGTTTGCACCACACAGATCCAGCTACCTGGAGAAAGATTTAAACTCTTTCTTGGTTTCAATTTGAATTTCTGGAGAAGAATGGACGATAGCACCAGCTTGAGCAGGGTGTCCACCTCTGCTCCAGCCCACTGTGCAAGTGTGTCAAGCCACTTGATGGCCAAGTGGGTAGGAGAATGTGACTCCCAGAGAAGGGGCGGATAGGGCTGCATGGTGGCATAGAATAGCTTCAGGTAGAAGTGTGTGCTCTGCTCTCGGCTGCTCATCCTATGGGACAGCGTCTTCTGCATCTCTCAATTTACTCCATGAAGTAGCATGCCTTGTCCTGCTCTGTTGTGAGGCCCTTACCACAGAAATCTCAAAGCTGCAAACTCTCAGGAGTCTGATACACATTTAGGCCTTTTGCTCTGGATGGTCAGTGCCCCTGCAGAAAGGCAGGTCTCCTCCCCGAATTCAGGCCAGGCTTATTTCACCCAAGTTTGCACAACAAAAACAGAGTACAGATGGTAATTGAGCCCATGTCTCTCTGATTCTGAAACCCCTCACTTCTTCTCATTCTGAAAAAAAACAAGAACAAACAGACTTTTAAAAATTGCAGTGGGTTCATTTTACTGTAAATGAATCCTACAGGAAGGTTGGCACTCGAGAGAGAAGAGTGGGGCTTCTGTGGCGGGACTGGAGGAAGGAAGGGTGGAGACACCTGTCCCCAGGCTGCCTCTTGCCAGGTGTTAGGAGGGTTCCTTAGGACCCTTGAGCCTGCTGCCTCCTGGACTGGGTAGGTGGAGAAATTGGACTACATTTTTTAAATGTTACTTGAAATTAACTTATGTTAGAGAATTAGAAGCAATTTCTGGAAAATGAATCCTTTCCTTTCAGAAAATGAGGCAATACATTGATTCTCCTGGCTCTTGAAGCAACCTGACTATTCTTTCCCAAAGGCTAATAGGCTGCCTCTGGGGGAAAAAAAATGGTTACAAAGGAAAATCACATCCCACTGCCCTATAAATGCCCAAGTCCCTTAAAATTAGACTTCCTGGGGTCCTTTTCCCCAGGGTCAAACTCCTTACAAGTCACCCCAGGTATTGAATGAGTCAAGCAAACTAATTTCTGCTCAAGTGTTGACTACCTAATGCTACTACCAGCATAAAAATGAAGAGTGCACTAATATTGTTGTGTGTTTGTCTCTGGAAGAATGTTAAAAAGCTAACCCAACTCAGGTCTTGTGTTGGACAGTGAGAAGTACCAAGGATTTTCCCTAACCTTCAGTCTACTCATAGAAACATCTGGTTCTGCATGTCGAGTTTACTTTTTCACGAAGTCCTATTGAAATGTTTTTACAAAAAACTAAAAGAAATAGCATATATAGCTTAATGACAGTAAAGAGAGAAAAAACCTTCAACTAGTCAAACATCTTAAGGTATTTCTAGAAGGTAAGTGACGTAGAACTTCATTGTAAGATGTAGTAAATTGCTAGCAATTCAAGAAATACAAAAGAAAATTTTTATGGCAAATGGTTTTATAGGTAAATTTCATTCATTTCTTCCTGGAATGGGATTCCAATGACACTTAAGCTGTTTCAACAACTTAAAAAATAAATTAAACTCTAAATTTGTTATATTCACAGTATAAAATTGAGTAGGATATTTATAGTGCTTACAATTGTCTAGACTAGGGGGTTGAAGTTAAAAATAATGCAAGGTAAGTATAAGCTTGGGGATTTAAATTTTCTAACAGATATTCTTGTTGTTATTTCCCCTTTGGAAACAAGATATGACCATCATGCAGTAAATATGCTCTTTTAGCATACCATACATCAAAGATAGCTGTAGACACTTTAAATCAGATACTAAAAGAAGTCATTAACACCTGTTCCAAGCCACATCCATTCCGGAAAAATTGTGAGTCTCCTACCTCCAGACCACAGAGCATGAATAGGGAAATAGACTATTTGGTTCCACTTTCTCATTTTCCTTTTGGTCTAAAACAAAGTGCCTTCTTTTCCTTTTCTTAAGAGTCTGATTGTGAATATGCTTAATTTAATTAAAATAGACAAGAAAGTTAGGAAGTTGAAAAAGCTACTTGTAATTATTCAAGGTAGCCTAAGAGCTAGTCTGCAACTCCAAGCTAGTAGACTCAACACCAAACTCACAAATGAAATACAGAAAGAAAATCAGAGTTTTAGCTCAATTACTTATAGGTTCAAAATCTTAAATAAATGTTAGTAAATCATATGCCCCAATATCTACAATATATCTAAATTAGAAATTGATCTAGAAAAATGTCTATAAAGATTGCACACTATTTTAAAAGTTACTAATAGATTGATAGAAACTGAAGAGATATTTGGTAAAATATTGCTGATTGAAATAAAATTTTCAGTAACACAAGAAGAAATATATATTCCCTTAATATAATAAATAGCTATCTCAAATAGTCACCACTACTAGCATAATACCAGAGATTTATGATTAAATATTATAACAAAATAAGAATTATCAATCATTATGGATTAATATTGTTTTAGATGTTCTAGTCAATACTATTAGGAAAAAATCATTAAAGAAAATAGAAGATAGCAAAATTCTAGATAATGCAATGTGTTACATAATATTTTCAAGGGAATCCATTTTAAAACTCAAAAAAATTAATACTAGAGCTCAATATGGTGTCCAACTATAAAATAAATATATACAACTCTTTTTAATATACCAAATTTGTGCATTACAAATTAAAATTTAAAAATTGAACTAGTTAAAATACACCAAAACCAGTTCAATTATTTGTCTAAGAATTGAATAGATGATGAGGGTAGTATTTGTTATTAATTAGCAAAAGATGAAATATTTTAACCAATAATACGATAAAAGGCCAGTCATTTTAAAAAGTACTATAATAGTATCCACCTAAACATATGGTGTGCATATTGATTGACCTAGAAAGATGTTTACATACAGAATGTTTTAAAACAGAAAGGACACATAGCACAATGCTAACTGGATATCCTGGGTTGAACAAACTCAGATTGATTTCTATTTGCTCCCAATTGGTTTATTTGTTGTCTAATTGTTCTCATAATCATGTTATTTGTATAATGATTTTTCTAAAACTTTTGAAACTTCACTTCAGTAATATAAATTACTTCTGTTCCTAAAATCACCACTGGCTGTTGATTACTACTGACATTTAGTGGGTGGAGGGAAGAAAGCCTGACTACCCTGCAGTGCTTGGCAAATCCAGAACAGGAAAGACTTGTCCTGGTCCAAATGTCAAAAGCACTCTCTGCTGAGAAATCCTGCTAAGCAAAACTTCTTTGAATAAAATACAAGATCTCCACTCCCCAACCCCTGCCTATTTTTCTAATCTCATCTCTTAAGTTTCCCTTTTATATCCATCTGTCCCACCTCCTTTTCTTTCTCCTCTGCTCCATGCCTTAACCATACCAAATTGCTAGCAATTCTCATAGAGAGCCAGAAAGTGTCACGCTTCTTGGTTTTTATGTGTTTAGATTATTTGCTCTGCCTAGATTCCTCCTGGCCCTGTACTTTAATAAAGTTCTGCTTATTCTTAGAGAGTCTGAGTAATCATCTCCTTCATGGAGCCTTTTTGGATCATAAACTCCTCCCCCTTTTGTCCTGTTACTTGTATGCTTCTCCGTTACAGCATGTAAAACAACATGAAATATTTATTTTTTGTCTATATCCTCTCACTAGAGGTACAAACTATTTGAGGGCAAAGAGGGAATAATTGTTTATAATTAACCCCAAGCATGGAGAAAAAAAATCTCTGGCATATAACAGTTACTCAACAAATTTTTATTAACTGAAAAAAAAGTTAAATGTGGAGTTACTTTCTCTTCATGCTAGCACTGGGAACAGTAGAGAGAAAATTAATTCAATCAGTAAAAGAAGAAGAAAAGGGTTTGATTTCTGCCTTCAAATTATTTGCCATTTTAATAAAAATAATGTTTGGCATTGGCCTTTAAATATATACCATCTCAGTCTATTACCATCACACAAAGGGATTGGAAAAATGGCAAGAATATATACGTTTATTTGCTCTAAATCTGTCCAAAGGCCTAAGTGCTAAGAATTCCAGATTGGTGTATTGGTACATGGTATATACATGTGTATCATGCTATTTGTAGTGCAGTTTATTCTACTATAATGTAGATTTGCTGGCACATGCAAAGTAAGTTTAGACTACGAAGAAACTCCAGTAGTATTAATGATTGACAATCAAAGGATTTCTAAGGGAATTCCTTCCTATTGACAGCAGCAGACTCTTCTTTCTGTTTGCAGAGCATATGGCATGTTAACAATGATCACTGAATTAGGCAACTGAGACACAGGAACATATTGAGTAATTTAAAGTTAAGAGTCAGGGACCAGAGATAGTGATCTCATTTTTGTTTCACATGCTTTGATCTTTAAAGCTAAATGTTTTTCTCTTCTATTAATATAAAGTGTTTCCAAACAGACTAGTTAGTCATTTACTAATGGGGAAATCTATTAATTGTGCTCCTACTTTAGAAAACAAATATAGCTATTTATTCTAAATAACAAATGAAAACATAAGACTTATGAAGGGGTATCCTAGTTCTCAGATGTTTCTGCTACTTATGCTATCCCACATTACAGACATCACTTTTTTTACCTTGAAAATCATGCAACAACCGTGTACTAAGCACTCTGTATGCTACATGGCAGATACAAAGAATAAGAATTCAGTCTTCCTCCTAACAGTTCAAACTTTAGTAGAAGTGACAAGAAAAATCTATGAATATGGTAAAGAGAGTAATGACAATTCAGAGAAAAAACCTCCTGACTACAAGAGATATGGCATAATATTTGAGATGAAAGATGAACAAGTTTTGGGCTGATGATATGATTGAAGAATATGACAGATTTTTTAAAATAGTTCTTGCAATCATAAAAAATTAATAAATTATTTTATTTGAAAATTGGGATATATCAGTTCTTTCTTTATAAAATTGTGAATGAGATTTTTACTTTTAGCCAAAATAGAATGATAGGGACTGGGTTTTTACCCTTCTGCTTAAAACAAAAAAAACCGATGGTGTTTCAATAATGTTCATCAACTGACAAAAGACAGTTGATCGCTGAGAGGTGGGAAACAAGCAGAGTGAACCAGATGCACCAGCTTACTGCTGTGGGGGAGAGTTAATAGACACAGGGAGGGAGAACTTGGGTGGAGTCTAGGAGATTGGCTGAGTTGAGAAAGTAAAGCTGAAAGTCTGGGGAGATAAAGGCTTGACAGACAAAAAAAAAAAAGGAGATAATTGCACAGAAAGTAACTCTTGAGCTCATTTTAGAGCTCCCTTGATTATTCAGCAGAGTGTTGATAAGTGCATGCATGTGAGGAAACCTCCGAAAGCTAGGGAAAGATCTATTTAAAAGGATAAGAAGGCCGGGCTCGGTGGTTCAGCCTGTAATCCCGCGCCTTTGGGAGGCTGAGGTGAGTGGATTGCCTGAGCCCGCAGGTTCGAGACCCCCCTGGGCAGCGAGACCTCATCTCTACAATAAATCAAAAAATCAACCGGGCGTGGTAGGGCACACCAGTAATTCCGGCTACTTGGAAGGCTGAGACGGAAGGATCGCTGGAGCCCAGCAGGCGAGGCTGCGGTGGCCGGGAGCGGCCACTGTACTCCAGTCTGGGCGACCGAGTGAGACTCCAACTCAAAAAAAAAAAAAAAGGATAAGAAGGAACAGAACCTGGCACTCACACAGGAATATTGTCTGTCCCTACCAACCAGACAGAAAACACTCACAGTTCACAGAGCATCAGGTAGAGTTCTCAGAATGGTCTTACTTCACGAGTAGAGATCAATTAGTCCTAGCTTAAAAATTGATCTAGTCCTGCCTAACAAATCTTAAAACCAACACTCCAAAGGATCATACAAACCTCAAGAATATTTTTAGGAATATAACTATACCCAACACCTAGAAGCATGAAATCCACAGTGTTTGGCATCTAATCTCTAGACACGAAAAGAAGAGAGAAAAATATAACCAATTATAGGGGGAAACTCAATCAATCAAAACCATAAGAACAAACACAGATGTCAGACTCAGAAGACAAATATAGTAAAACAATGAACTAAGTCCCATTTATCTATTTTAGTTTTTGTTGCAATTGTTTTGGGGATCCTTGTCATAAATTACTTGCCTAGGCCAATGTCCAGCAAAGTGTTCCCTAGATTTTCTTCTAGGGTTTTTATGGGAGAAAATATTTACAAATTATGCCTCAGACAAAGGGCGAATATCCAGAATCTACAAGGAACTCAAACAACTCAACGTGAAAAAAACAAATAACCACATCAAAAAGTGGACAAAGGACATGAATAGATACTTCTCAAAAGAAGACACTCAAGAAGCCAATAAACATATGGAAAAATTCTCAACATCACTAATCATCAGAGAAATGTAAATTAGAACCACAATGAGATATGTTCACACGAGTCAGAATGGCATTATAGAAAGTCAAAGAACAACAGATTTGGCACAGTTGCAGAGAAAAGGGAATGCTCGTTCATTGTTGGTTAGATTGTAAACTAGTTTACCCTTTATGAAAAACACTCTGGAGAGTTCTTAAAAAACTAAAATTCAATTACCTTTTGATACAGCAGTCCTACTACTAGGGATCTACCCAAAGAAAAATCAATCAATATAATAAAAGATATCTGTACTCATAAGTTCATTGCAGCACTATTCACAACAGCAAAATCAGGGAACCAACCTAAGTGCCCACAAATAACTGACTGGATAAAGAAAATGTGTTATATATACACCACAGAATACTATGCAGTCATTAAAAAAAGAATGAAATGTCTTTTCAGCAACATACATGGATCTGGAGATCATCATCCTAGTGAATTGACTCAGAAACAGAAAACAAAATACCGCGTGTTCTCACTCAGATGTGGGAGTTAAATGGTCACAAAAATGGAAATAATAGACACTGAGGACACCAGTAAGGTTAAGACTGAGAAACCATCTATGGGGCACAGTGTTCACCATCTGGAGAATGGGCCACCTGAGACCCAGTCTCCACCACTATACAATACATACTTGTAACAACCATGCATGTATATACCCTGAATCTAAAATTTAGAAAATAAGATAAAATACCGTTTTAAAAAATCCAGTTAACTATTTCATATGCTCAAAAAGCTAGTAGAGGTGTGGAAAACAAAGAAAGACAAAACAAATCAAACTTAGAGATGAAAACCACAATGTCTGATATGAAAACTATACTGTTTAGAATAAATAGTGATTACACATTGCAGAAGATAAAAATAGTAAAATTAAAGGCATAGCAATAGAAAGTATCCAAAATGATACAAGGAAAAAAGAATAAATAATACATCTGTGAACTGTGAAATAACTTCAAGTGGCCTAATATTTTTTTTTTTTTAGTTGGAGTCTCACTCTGTCGCCCAGACTGGAGTGCAGTGGCCGCTCCCGGCACCGCAGCCTCAAGTGCTGGGCTCCGGTGATCCTTCCGCCTCAGCCTTCCGAGTAGCCGGAATTACAGGTATGCGCTACCACGTCCAGCTGATTTTTTTTTTTTGATTTATTGTAGAGATGAGATCTCGCTGCCCAGACGGGTCTCGAACCCGCGGGCTCAGGCAATCCACTCACCTCAGCCTCCCAAAGGCGCGGGATTACAGGCTGAGCCACCGAGCCCGGCTAGCCTAATATGTTTTTAATTGAAGGCCTCAAATAACAGGAGAAAGAGACAGAAAAAAAAATACTTCAAGAAATAATAGCTAACATTTTTCCAAGTTTGATTTTTTAAAAAACTATAAACTCACAGATACAATAATATTAATGCAGCCTCACATCACAAGCAAAAAGAAAGCTACACAAACACACATTGTAACCAAATTACTCAAAATCATTGACAATGAGGAAGTCCTAGAAGCAAAGACAAGATACACATTATATATAGAAAACAAAGATAAAGTTAGCAGCATGTTTGTCACTGGAAGCAATACAATTGAGAAGATTATGGAAGAACATCTTTAAAATACTGAAAGAAATACTGTCAACCTACAATTTCATAACCAGCAAAATTATTTTCAAAAATACAAACGAAAAGATGTCAGACATACAAAAACTGAGAGAATTAATTGCCACCAGACCTGAACTACAAGAAACACTCAAGTCTTTCAGGCAGACAAAAGTGAAACCAAATGTATTTATGAATGACACAAAGGAATGGAAAGCATTAAAAATGGGGGAGACATCACTAAATATGTAAAAGCTTGGTATTGCTACTGAAAACTTTTTGAGATATCTATTTAAACAAAAATAGTGACAAATAGTGTGAGCATTTGATGCATATAAAAGTGAAATGCATGACAATAGCACCACAAAGACCAAGCAAGGGAAATGGAAGTAGTCTTTTTTAAAGCCCTTACACTATATATGAAAGGTTGTAATAGCTCTTGAATTTTAAATTGTGATATAGGGTGAAAATGTATACTATAAACCCTAAAGCAACCACTGAAAGAACAATGAATCATAGCTAATGGGCCAACAAGGGACATAAAACATAATTACAAAAAATGTTTTAAAACACCCTACTTATCTTTCTGGCCTGATTCACACCTCTACCCTCTCTTCCTGCCTTAGATATGCATACACATCTCAAAACTGCCAAAGTTCAGACATGGTAGATCCCAGAACAGAAAAATGTTACATAGGATAAAGAAGGCCATTTCAAAATGATAAATGAGTCAACTTGTTAAATGGACAACAGTCCTAAAAATTTATGCAACTAATACCAGAGCTTTAAAACATATGAGGCACTATGCAATTTGTTGGTATGTTTAAGGCATGACTTCTTGTCAGTAGGGTTGCAAATGATATTTTAATGTATTCTTTTATCTATTCTGTGTACTTTTCACTATTAACTGTTTTATATATATATATTTTTTAATACATGCATATGTAATGTATATGTATGATTTAATTTGTTGTATTTGTTTTTAAGCCCACTTCAGAGGTTTTAATGGTGGGATTCAACCCATTTATCTTAAATGGAGTAGCAAAAGTCAGACCCAAAGTATGTTTGACCTCAGAACTCTGCCAGTGCTATATGCTTCCCCGTCTTTAAGAAGATGGCTTATGATTTGTTTGCTTCTTGCTTTTGGATGGAAATCTTGCCTTAAATTCTACTACTTAAGTGCTGAAAACTTTTTAAGTTCTACTAAAATTTGTCAAAAATACCTAATAAGAAAAAAACAAATGAAACAAAAATGATAAAGATCAGAGTAGAAATCAACAAAAACCAAAAGCAGTTTTTTAGAATATCAATAAAATTGATAAATCTCTATCCAGTCACATTAGATAAAAAAGAAAAGACAAATTAGCAATATCAGGAATGAGAGAGATAACATTATTACAACTATTAAAAGAAAAATAAGGGATGACTGAAAACAAGTTTATACAAATAAATTTGGCAACTTAGATGAAATGGACAATTGCCTTTAAAAACACCAAACTACCAAAGTCCACTTAAGAAAAAAATAGATAACCTAAATAGTCCTATATCTATCACAAAAATGAAAATTAGTTTATCTAGTGTGTATTTTAGATGTAAAAAGAAAAAACATATAGGTAAAATCTTTCACATATAAGTTAGCTAATTAATCAATTAACTAATTTAATTTAATAAACCTCCATGCACAGATGGTTTTATTGGTCAGTTCTACCAAATATTTGAGAGAAAAAATAATACCAATTGTACCCATATTATTCCAGAAATCTGAGGAGCAAAGGGAACAGTTCTTCACTTATTCTATGAGATCAGCATTATCCTGATCCCAAAACCTAAAAAAGACATCATAAGAGAGGAAAACCACCAAACAGTACACTTCATGAACATAGATGCAAAAGTTCCAAGCAAATTTTTATCAAATCAAATCAAATATTATATAAAAAAGAATAATGCATCATACTCAATAAGTTTTGTTTAACTTTTAAAAATCAATCAATGTCACCATATTAGCAAACTAAAAAGAAAAAAAGTATTTTAAAGGATGCATAGAAAGCATTTGACAACATCTAAGTTTCTTTTTATTAAAAAGAAAAAACTCTCAGCACAGTTGGAATTTAATATTGATCAATCTGATAAAGGGTATCTATGAAAAACATACACTCATATAATTAATGGTGACAGACTGGACGATTTCCCTCCTAACCTAAGGAACAAAAGGATTAAATCCGCTCTCCCTGCTTCTATTCAACATTGTCCTGGAAATTCTAGCAGCAATGCAATATAAAGAAATGACAGCAACTAAGTTGGAAAAAGAAAAGAAGCAAAACTGTCCTTATTTACAAATCTCACGACCATTCATATAGAAAATACCATGACCTTACTAAACATCTACCGGAACCAATTTATCAAGACTGCAGGATAAAATAGCAATAGTCAGCCAGGCTCGGTGGCTCAGCCTTTAATCCCAGCACTTTGGGAGGCTGAGACAAGTGGATTGCCTGAGCTCACGGGTTCGAGACCAGTCCAGGCAACTTGGCGAGATCTTGTCTTTACAATAAATAAAAAATTAGGTGGGCGTGGTAGTGCATGTCTGTAATTCTGGTTACTTGGAAGGCTGAGGTGGAAGGATCACCAGAGCCCAGCAGATCAATGCTGGGGTGCCCATGAGTGTGACACTGCACT
Source organism: Carlito syrichta (assembly GCF_000164805.1). Taxonomy (NCBI): domain Eukaryota; kingdom Metazoa; phylum Chordata; class Mammalia; order Primates; family Tarsiidae; genus Carlito; species Carlito syrichta. Next base: position 199,733 of record NW_007233086.1, read on the forward strand.
CCAGCCTGGGTGGGTGACAGAGGGAGACTCCAAATCAAAAAAAAAAAAATAGTCAGTATCAGTGGTCTAATATTAGCAAGACTCAGAGGTTGCAATTTTTAAAAAAAATCTCACTTACAACTAGCATCAACAACACTAACACTTAGGAACAAAGTTTAAAAGATGTCTAAGATCTCTATCTCGAAAGCTATAAAACATAATTGAGAAAAATTAAAGAAAAAACAAGTAAATGAGAATTATACCTTATCAGTGAATTGGAAGATTAACATTATAAAGATCTCAGTTATCCCAAAAATTAATCTATAAATTTAAGGCAATCCTAATTAAAATGCTTATATTACTTTTTTCAGAAATTTTTGAACTATTTTTAAAATTGTATTTGAGAAGAAGCACAAAGGGACAAAAAGAGACAAGGCAATCTTGAAGACAAAGAGAATCTGAGCTGGAGGACTTATAATACCACATATCAAGATGTAAAATAAAGCTATAATAATTATGAAAATATTTTGGCACAAGAATAGATGACTGATATGGTAGGGAAATAGGGAGAGTACAGAAACATCTGTCAACATAGTCACCTACCCTATAACAGAGACAACAATGCAGAGAAAGCAAAAAGAGGCTCTTTTGAATAATGGCTTTTGTACAATTGCTAGGTGTGTACCAGAATAATGCATCTGGACCTCCCCCTCACACCACACAGAAATAACCAATTTTAGATGAAGTGTAGACCTAAATGACCAATAAAGCATTAAGATGTAAATATCAGGGGATATCTTGCAATCTTGAACCAGGTAAAGATTTTTTAAAAATAGGACACTGAAAAGCATAAATCAAAACAATTTTTTAAATGTTTAAAATATACTTTATGAAAATTAAGAAATACTGTTTCTCTAAAACCACTCTTAGGAAAGTAATAAGTCAAACCTTAGAATGAGAGAAAAGGTTTGCTATACTATAGCCGACAAAAGACACCTATCTGAATTCTATGAAAATCTACAAATCAGTTAGACACAGAGACAATTCAATAGAAAAACTGAATAATTCTTGAATATATACTACACAAAACAAGATAGGTAGATGATCAATATACATAAGAAAATATCATTAAGTCATGAAGAAAATGCAGATAAAACTATAATTATAAAACACTGCATGCTCAGTAGAACAGCCAAAATGAAAAAAAAATGGAGAATATCCTCTTTGGCATTTAGTGAGGATGTGAATCAACTGACATGCTCAAAAACTGCTGGTGGGAGTGAAAATTCATTCAACCACTTTGGAAAATGCTCAGCACTACCCATTAAGCTAAATACTCTCTCTCTCTCTCTCTCTCTCTCTCTCTCTCTCTCTCTCTCTTTTTCTCTCTCTCTCTCTGATTTAGCAATTTTGCTTGGAATAATTGATCTACAGCTACACACAACAGTATATGCAAATATCACAAGACGAGCTTCATGTAATAGAAGAACCCAGACAAAAAGCAAGTGAAACGCATCCATAATAAAAGACATCAAGATTGTGATTACTCTTGAAAGTGAGGTGTGAGTGCGAGGGGGCCTTCTGGGATGCCAATCATTTTCTGTTTCTTTTTTTCTCGATCTGGATACTAGTTACACAATGTGTTCAGTCAGTAAAAATTCAGAGAGCTATACAGTTAAGAAGAGAGCTATACAGCCTTTCGAAAAATAATCATACAATAATTCAATGAATTATTAAAAATATATGTAGTATATAGCTTTGCTTTCATTTCATATTTTTCTTTCGAATACATTTTTTACAGTGGGAGTCCTGGGCTACAGTTTTTCAAAGTTGAGATTTTCACTTACTATAAGTGTTCTTACTGATGGCAAGTGACAAATAAGTGGTAAACAAAATAGTAAATAACAGATTATTAAACCAATTCTTAAAATTCTGATATATCCCCAAATAATCTCTGTTAATTCTCTAACACTCACATTATAACCATTTTAAAGTTAGAGATGCAGAAACTTGACAAAGATAATCTTGGGGAAATTGGAAATAGATTCTAGGAAGCTTGAGTCTTTGCCCTGTCACCACTTGAAAATTTGCTGGAGTCAACATGAAGTAGTGGCAGAGTCTGGCTGTATGGAAACACGTCCTCACTCTGATTGTTATCATGGTAAATGTGTGCATGTTACTTGTCTTCTCTGTGTCTCAGGTTCTACATCCATAAAACTGGGATGATAATAATACATATTTCATAAACTTGCTTTGAGGATTAAATGAACTAATAATGCATGTAAAGCTCTTAGAACAGTGGGTTACCTTATTAGGCACTACAAAAAAAATTCCTATTATCATCTGACCCACTCAATTAGAAGAATTATCATAATGTTTCTTTGTGAAAAGATGTGTACATTTTTCATGGAAATCATAAGTGAAACCATACTTCTTAGCTGGTATTAGGTGCTAAAAGGTTTTTGAGCACATGTATTTGTGTACTTGTCTTGTGTCTTCTGTTAACAGAAATGTCTTCAAGTTGATGTGTCTACAAAAAAATTAAAATTTCTAACACAGTCTTATCACAAAAACTGAAATCCCCCAGCACCAGAAGAAAATATCTGAAAATGAAACTGCTATGACTACCATCATTTCAAAAAAAAATCGCTCTTTATCAAGTGACTGCTGTGGAAAATCTGATTTCTCATTGAAGGTATATATGTTTTGCCTAAAAACCAATGACACTTTACTGTGCATTGAATAGTATTTAAGTGCCCAGGTCTCAAATGGAAAAACGCATCCATATTTTCCTTCAGCCTTGGAGACTAACCTGCATGCCTACTAACTGGCTCTAAACATCTCTACCTACATTTGATAACTTAAAAAAAAAAAATCCTCTGAGATTAGTTTAATCACATTCTGATTTGGCCTTATTTTCATCTTTTAGGCTTTTTGAGGAAGGAAGAAACTTGTGATGCAAATTTCACAAGTAAATGCTCTTTGATGATCGAAATTAAATTTTTCTTCCAACTTTTGAATTTTATATCAGTACAAAAGATGAAGGAAGAAAGGTAATGTTTGCTCAGGAAAGCTGGGCCGTTGCTCAGCAATGACTTCCAGATGCTGTACCCTTGAAGACCTTGGCTTCCGTGGAAGACCTCATGTCTTTTATGGCATAAGGAATTCAAAAGGATAAATTTCCTTTCAAAACCAAATGGCTCAATCCTTGCAGTAGTTGCAACTTGAAAGAAGAGGATTTACTTTTCCTGTCAGGCTCTGTCAATCCACTTCACAGGACCATGGTGGAGCCAAATTTGTCAGAGAAGTTAGAGATCTCAGAGGAATTCAGATATATGAAATATCAATTTATGATAGGTTTGCTTCTATTTTAATTCCGTTGCTCATTTATCACAACCCAAATAAATGAGACATTTTCTATAACCTTGCACATGGAAAACAGCAAAAGTCAGAATTTATGGGATAGTTTGTTTTTTGAGGGTTTTTCTTAAAGACGAGTTAAACAGCTTTATAGTTGCTTGTTGAATAAAAGGTTATAATAAACACAATTGTCTGGTGAAAATAACTCAAAGTCTTAAATTTACCAGAAATTTTCTTTGAATTTTATCTTTTCTATTATGAGTTTTGCGCATATATTTATGTTTAAATGAAACATTCTTTGTGTGATTCTGTTAAAAAGGAGACTTTTTGTTATCAGTTTTGCAAACCTGTAAAGCCGTGATGCACTCACTAAGCACAGCTCTGCAGAACACAGATGCTCCAATAGGGAGCTCCTCCTTCGTTTCTTAGCTTCCACCATTGCCCCATTATCATCTATGCTCTAAATAAAATAGCCAGGATGATCTTGTCACAGTGTAAATACTCATGTCTTTCCTCTACTCAAGACACTTCAGTAGGTCTCCCTCGCATTCAAAATAAAATCCAAACTCCTTTTCCCACTTTGGAAGTTTATATCCTGGCCCTGCTCACTATCCTAAGGTTCCTTCACCCTTCTCCCATCCACTCACTCTGCTCCAGACACATCCACCTAGTCAGCCAAGACTCGTCGATTCTATTGATTAAAGGTTTCATCTAACAGTTCCAACACTGAATGAGCCCTAACTAACCTCCCTACCTCCAGCGGTGGCCCTGCTCCATGGTAGCCACAGTGCTCCTTTGAACACATTAATTTGATTGTATTGATTGGGTGCTTACAGTACTTTAGTGGCACTTCACTGTCATTGAGATGACATAAAACTCCTTAACCTGGCTCATGAGGTGTTTCACAGCATGTCTACTTTTTCTGTCTCTTGCCTAATTTCACACTGGTACACCCACACTGCCCTATACACCCATAATTCACAATTGCCACACTTCTGCCATAATTTGCAATTTTCAGTTATGGTCTCAAGTCACACTGACAAATGCTCTTCTTTTGGACTGAGATGTTCGTTCTATCTGCCTTAAAAAGTTTCTACCCATCAATACTACGTGATCTCCAAAGTAACTTCTTTTTCAAGGAATGCAGTTACCATCATCTGTTTTAATATTTCTACCTTTAGACCACAGGTTGGTAACAATAGCCTTTGGGCTAAATTCCAGTCTGTCACATGTTTTTATAAATAAAGTTTTGAAACACAACCATATTCAATCATTTGCATCTTTTTCTATGGCTGCTTATTTGCTACAACTGTGGAGTTGAGTAGTCAAGACAGAAGCTATATGGACTACAAAACTAAAAATACTATTTATTATCTGGCCCTTTATAGAAAAGATTTGTCAGCCCCTGCTTCAGACTCTTGAAAGCAATGAATTATATCTCGTTCAAAACTCTATCCCTCAGACCCAGTGCAATATCTCCAATGCAAAAATTTTCCTTAAATAATTGTCAAATGAATGTCTGATTGATGAAAACACAAATGGTCTGTACTGGAGACAGCATGATCTTTGGAGTCACACAGAGAATCAAAATCCAAATCTGCCACTTCTAGCTCTGTGACCAAGTTACTTTCTGAATCCTCATCTCTACTGGAGACAGTCATGTTTATGCTGCTGGGTTTGGAGGAGATTCAGTAAGCCTGTGTATACTAGACAACTGGAACTTTACCTGATGTCCAACAGTCTCTCAATAAATATGAAATATTACTTCTTTTTTTCTTTTTATATTTTTTTATTTTAAATATGAATAGTACAATTCAGGGTTAGGTATACAAATGTTCATTATGCAGATATTTTTGTTGATGAGGTGTACCCCCCATTCCCTGGCAGTTTCTCACTACTGCCAATCCCTTTCTTATAGTGTTACAATAGTTGTTCAAGGTCCTCTTATAAGTGAGAACATGTGATACTCAGTTCTTTGTTTCTGTGATAGCTCATTCAGTATTATAGCCTCTAAGTGCATCCAAGTTGCTGCAAAGTTCATAATTTTGTCCTTCTTTATGGCTGCATAATATTCCATCATGTATATGTACCACATTTTTTAAAATCCAGTCCTCTTTCGATGGGCAGCATGCTTGGTTCCATGTTTTTGCTATTGAAAATAATGCTGCAATAAACATGCGCGTGCAGGTATCTTTTTCATAGAGTGATTTGAGTTCCTTCAGGCATATTCCCAGTAGGGGGATGGCAGGGTCGTATGAGAGGTCGATTTTTAGATCTTTTAGGAATCGCCACACTTTTCCACAGAGGTTGTACTAGTTTATACTCTCACCAACAGTGTAGAAGTGTTCCTTTTCCCCACATCCTCTCCAGCATCTGTTGTTTTTTGAGTTACTGATGATGACCATCCTGACTGAAGTTAGATGGTATCTCAGTGCGGTTTTAATTTTCATTTCTTGAAAAGTTACTTCTGACGGTTCAACGTTAACAAATGTTTATTGACTAGTATTATATATGCCCAGCTTGGTTAGGCACTGTGAATCAAGTGACAAGCAAGAGTGTCAGGATTCCAACCTTTGTGGATCTTACACTAGAGGGGGAAACAGTCAGTATATAAACATAAATAAAACTTCAGACTCTAATGACTGCAAATGGAGTAACTGGAAGTGGAGAGAAGCTACTTTAGGTGGGATGACTAGGAAATGATGATAAGGTCACGTTTTAACTGGACCAGCCCCGTGAAACCCATGGTGAGATCATTCACAGCAGAGGGGACAGTGAGCATGGTCCTGGCATGGGAAGGACATGGCCCATGAAAGAGGCAAAGAGGAAGCCCGTGTACCTGAGGAGAGAGCGGGAGATGAATCAAGACACAGGCAGCTATCAAACCACCTGTGGGTCACAGCAAGGAGTTTGCACTTCATATGCAAAATGGAAAGTGCTGAGGGATTTTGAACAAGAATGATCTGATTCTAGTTGTTTAATGGGGAATGGGTTGTAGCAGGACAAGAGTGGAAACTGGAAGACCGGTTTAAAGTTTTCTGAAGTAGAACAAACAAAAAAGATGATGGTAAAATGGCCAGTACAGTAGTGATGGCAGAGATGGAAGTAAGTGGGCAAATGACCTGTGGGCAAAACTCCCATCTGAGCTTTTTAATAATATAACACTTTCAAAGCACAATGGGCAATATTTTTCCCAGGGTCCATCTACAACATCAAAGTATGACCTGATCAGCATAGATTCCGATTTCAGCAGTAGGCTAGAACACCTAACCTGCTCAGCTTCTTGGCCACCCATCACCTCCACATCAAACCTAGGCCAGACTCCCTTATCTTAGGATGCACTTAGTATCACGGACTCCATTCCTGCAAAACTGACCCCAAACAGCCTAGCCACTACATGTGGCTTTCATCCTTGAACTTTTCTTTTCCCACCCAGTTCACTTCTACAGCAATATCCAGGATCCACAAGCAAATGAACACGTTATGGAAGAAGAGGGAAAGTTGTAATCATAACTCCTCCAAGCACAGCCTCTAAGCCCCAGAGCCTTGAGCAGCCAAAAATATCTTGTAACATACAATTTAACAATGCTATCCATGAGTATTATCTTACATTTTAAAAAATAAATGATGTAGATGGTTTTGATGATGGTGATCTGAGCTTAAGAAAATTTTTCCAAGTAAGAAAAAGCACTAAAATACATTTTGATTGCTCTAGTTTACTTGGGACACAATTTCTCACCCTACCACCTTCATGTATTTTGACTAGAGGTTGTGTTGTGGAGATCATGCTTTCTCTTAGGTTCTGAAGGGCTGGACCTACCTGGGGAACACAGAAATGAACACATTTACTTTTTTTTTTTGAGTTGGAGTCTCACTCTGTCACCCAGACTGGAGTGGTGCAGTGGCCACTCCCGGCCACCACAGCCTCCACCTGCTGGGCTCCGGTGATCCTTCCACCTCAGCCTTCCAAGTAGTTGGAACTACATGCACGTACTCCATGCCCGGTTCATTTTTTTTTATTTATTGTAGAGATGAGTTCTCGCCATGTTGCCCAGGCGGGTCTCGAACCCGCGGGCTCAGGCAATTCACTCACCTCGGCCTCCCAAGGCGCGGGATTACAGGCTGAGCCTCTGAGCCCAGCCCACATTTACTTTCAAAGACTTGCAGGTTTAGAAAAGAAATACCTCACCTCCAACAGCAGTTGGTAAATTAGAGTTTTTAGATAATAGTTCCTACTCAGTAAGGAAAAAAAGATGGAAGATGACTTATATACATAGTTTCTGTTAACATTGCAAGCAGACGTTTCCTTTTTTTTCTTTTGCAAATATGCCTAGAAAGCCTTCTATCTATCCAGTGGACGAACTATCCTTCCAACTATCTTGTGGACAAACTACATACTTGCATTATTTTTCTCTGCAGAAATCTCTGTTGTGATGGGTATTCCGAAGAAGAAGATGGAGAAAAGAAGGAAATGGAGGTAACTAAGAAGACCTCTCTCAAATTAAAGTTAGCTTAAAACATGATTTCTTATTATATAGACCCCTTCTCAATAGCTCATCTCTGCATTGAGATTGAGATTCAAAAATACTTGGGAAATCTCATAGGGGAATGGAAATAACAATTTGGGGAATCCTGGACACATTGCTCTCAAGTTGGTTGCATTCTGACGGGTTGCATTTGCTTACTTATGGAGCAAGGAGAGGAAAGGGCAGTCTTTAGGGTCAGTCTGCCTTTAGGGTCATTTCTTCTAGCTGCTAACATGAGATGTCTGTATCCACATTTGTGTGTTGATATAATCTGGTTGTTATTTTAAGCTTTTTATACATTAATTAGCCAATCTTAATTTTTCAATTCAATCTCTATCACCATTCAACGATCAAATCTTGAGCATTTGCTAAAGACTATAATCCAGTTTACATGGTTTAAATGTATTATACCAAAGAAACTCACAGGTATTTTGCAAGGTGAAATTATAGTGTACATTTTACACTTGAGGAAACTGAGAGTTTAAGTGTCTTATCCAAATGCATGCATCTGTTAAATGCAACTGGACTGAACAGTCAAGGAATTTTTTTTTATCCTAGACTGGTAAGGATTTGTGGCTGGTTAGCTCAGCTGATTAGAGGTTAAAGTTCAGTGTTAATGAGGTCAAAGTCATAAATGTGAACTTTAATGGGACTTTCCTCTGATTCATAACTGAAAGCTCAACATTTAACCCTCGCCAGTCAATACATGCTGTTGTTCATAAGGAAGACAGAATGAGAGTGTGGGTGGCTCACTATAAATCCATCCCCTGTGCTGGAAATAATATTCAGAAAACTGTATTCTAATAAATAGCAAAATCATTATCTTTTCACAAAACAATATGAAGTTATATTAAACTTAATTTCGTTAATTTCATCTAGGAAATTATCTATAGTTTTGACTCTAAGTGCCAGGCAATGGGAAAAAGAAAATTAGAGAACGATTGAATCACAGGTAGATATCTGGTACATTCTTTCATTTGGTGGAAAAGAGAACAAATTAAAATTCATAAGTTGGGGCAGAGACAGGAGTTATTGGATTATTTACACAGAATTTCTAAGCTAGAGGTAAAGAGCAGAAAAAAGAACTCAATCTTTTGATTCCGAGTTCATGGATTTTTCTACCAAGTTCAGGAGAGAATGCTCTGTGTCTCTAAGCCTGAAAGAAGTGATTTGCTGGTCATCATCTGAATGTGAAGAGCACATAACTAGCCTAGCTCCAGATGTGAAAGAAAGAATGGAATTTACCATTTCCCTTAGCGAGTGGCAAGTTCTGCTACAATCCTCTCTTGGTTTCCAGTGAAATCCTTTACTTTTCCCTTAAGCTTATTAAAATTTACATTTCAACATTTTCCTTCATTGCTTTATTGCCCCCCCCCCCGCTTCTTTACCTCAGAATTCTAAATCATAGAATTGTCTATACACAATAACCCCAAGGTTATCTGTCATCTATAAAACACTAACTGGTCTCTCTCCAAGAGTAGATATTACTTCAAAAATCATGCATGTGGACTTCTGTTTACAAAATGGTGGCATAGAAGCAAGCTGGCATCACTCTTTCTCACAGAAAACCAAAAACATATATATAGTGCCAGGATTATCACTAGCAATATCCCAGAACTCAGATACAAAGATGAGACACTTCCGGGACCATACAAAAGTGAAAAAAAGGTGAGTGGATAATAAGAGAATCAAACTTCTATGTCGGTGGTACCCTTGCCCATCCTGTCTAACCCCAAATGCACACAAAATTTACCCTGAGATCATGGTTTCTACACTGGAAAAAGTGAGATTGAGGTGGAAAACCAGCTTATTTATCATCTCGATTTCCCTGGCAGGAAATTTGTTCTTGCCTTAATTCACAGGAAGCATCACAAAGCCCTGAAAGGAGAAATATCCCTGAGAACAGGCAGAGACAAAGAGGGAGGCAGGACTACAATCTCCAGCCCTAGAAACTGCTTTGTAACTTGGCTAGAATAGATGCCAAATTAGAGTTACTGTTTAGCAGCACCATGCTGTAGGAAGTTTATTCCACAGGTCTCCTGGGAACAGACACCTAGCCTACCTTCCCACACTACTGGAATATACCCTTTGGGACCTCCCCCACTCAGGAAGGACAGTACTCTGATCATCTACTAGAACCAAGGTGAACTGGGCTTAAGGCACCACTTAAAGCTAAAAGGGAAATAAGAAGCTCTAAGCAAATATATACAATAAAAACCAAGTCAAACTAGACAAAAAAGCTGGAAAGAAATAACTAGTTCTTCAATGCAAAGTATAGATGTATATCCACAAAAACAACTATAAGCAGAAAACTATGACTTTCCTAAATGGACAAAATGAGGAACCAGTGACTGATCCTAACAAAATGGAAATATGTGAGCTCTCTTACCAAGAATTCAAAATAGCAGGGGTTTTTTGTTTGTTTGTTTGTTTTGTTTGTTTGTTTGTTTGAGGCAGAGTCTCCCTCTGTCTCCCAGGCTAGAGTGCAGTGGCAAGCTCATGGCCACCAGACTCGACCTGGTGATTCTTCTTCCTGAGGTAATTCTTCCACCTCAGCCTTCCAACTTACAGGCACACCACCATGCCCAGCTAATTTTTTTATTTATTGTAGAGACGAGGTCTCACCGAGTTGCCCAGGTTGGTCTTGAACCCCTGGGCTTAGGCAATCCTTTTGTCTCCACTTCCCAAAGTGCTGAGATTACAGACTTGAGCCACTGCACCTGGTCTCAAAATAGCAGTTTAAAAAAAAAAAAAACTCCAAGGTAACACAGAAGAACAATTCAGAAATTTGTCAAAGAGACTTAAGAAGGGGATTGAAATCATTTAGAAATTCAAACAGAAATCTTGGACCTGAGAAACACATTTTTTGAACTAAAATAATTATTAGAGGCCCTAAACAGCAAAATGGATCAAGCAAAGGAAAGAATCGGTGAGCTTGGACAGGCTTTTTGAGAATGCACAGTCAGAAGGAAAAAAAAAAAAAAGAATTATAAGGAACAAAGATTACCTACAAGATATAGATAATTATCTCAAAATATCTAATTTAAGAATTATTGGTGTTCAAGAGGGAGTTGAGCAAGAGCAAGAGGTGGAAAACATATTCAAAAAAATAATGGAAAATTTTCCAAAACTTGAGAAAAATATAAATATTCAGGTACAGGAAGGACAGAGAACATCATATAGATTTAACCCAAATAAGACTACCCCAAGGTATATAACAATCAAACTCTCAAAGGTCAAAGACAGAAGATCCTAAAGGCAGCAAGAAAAAAGGAGCAAATAAAATATAAAGGAGCTTCAATGAAATTGAGACTAAAAACCATGCAAAATTCAATAACATAAAAAGCTGGGCCGGGCTCGGTGGCTCAACCTGTAATCCCGCGCCTTTGGGAGGCTGAGGTGAGTGGATTGCCTGAGCCCGCTGGTTCGAGACCCACCTGGGCAGCAAGACCTCATCTCTACAATAAATCAAAAAATCAGCCGGGCGTGGTAGCGCATGCCTGTAATTCCGGCTACTTGGAAGGCTGAGGAGGAAGGATCGCCAGAGCCCAGCAGGACAAGACTGCAGTGGCCAGGAACGGACACTGCACTCCAGTCTGGGCGACAAAGTGACACTCCAACTCAAAAAAAAAAAAAGCTGGTTGTTTGAAAAGATAAACAAAATTGACCAATTCTTTAGCTAGTTTAATAAAAAGAGAAAGACTCAAATAAATCAAATCAGAAATGAAAAAGAAATCATAACAACCTAGAGCACAAAAATATAAAGAATCATTAGAAACTATTCTGAACAACTATATGTCAACAAATGAGCCAGGTGCAGTGGTTCATACCTGTAATCCCAGCACTTTGGGAGGTAGAGGTGTTTTGTAACTCCTCTCTTTCTTACTCTCTCCTTTTGTTGTTAAGTGATTTTCTCTGAAAGTAAGTTTTAATTCATTGATTTTTATTTTTAGTTGATCAATTGTAGGGTTTATTTATTACAAAGTAAAGAAGACGCAAAGAAAAACAAACAGGTAGAAATGAGAGTATTGCCTAAGCCCAGAAATTTGAGACCAGCCTAGGCAACTTGGTAACACCTTGACTCTACAGTAAATCAAAAAATTATCTGGGCATGGTGGCATATGTCTGTAGTTCTAGCTACTTAGGAAGCTAAGGCAAAAGGATCATCTGAGTCCAGCAGGTCAAGGCTGCAGTAGTCATGAGAATGCCTCTGCACTCCATCCTGGGGGATAGAGTGAAACTCTGACTTAAGAAAAAAAAGACATATTTCTGGGCACACACAATCTACCAAGATACCAAGACTGACTCATGAAAAAACAGAAAAAATCTCAATAAACCAATAACAGGTAACAAAGTCAAAGCTGTAACAAAAAGTCTCCCACCAAAGAAAAGCCCAACATCTTATGGTTTCCCTACTGAATTCTACCACTTAAAGAAGAAGGGAATACTTCCAAATTCATTCAACAAGAGCAGCATTACTTTAATACAAACACCAGAGAAGAACAAAACAAAAAATAAAAACAAAAACTACAGGCCAATATCATCACGAACAGAGATGCAAATATTTTCAACAGAACACTAGCAAACCAAATTTGAAAAGACATTAAAAAGATAATTGACCATGATTAAGAGGGATTAATCCCAGAGACTCAAGGATGGTTCAACTGTGCTAATCAATAAATGTAATACATCACATTAACAAAAACAAAAACCATGTGTTTATTTCAATGCCTAAAAAAATACAGTAAGTTTAATGTCTTTTTTATGATAAAACTTTCATCACCTGGGAACAGAAAAACATTTATCAAAATAATAAAAGCCACAAACCTACAGCTAACCTTGTACTAAATGGGGAAAAAAATGAAGGTCTTTCCTCTAAGATCTGAAATAAAATGAAAGTGACCATTTTTACTACTTTTACTTAATAGAATACTGGAAGGCCTGACCAGAGCAATTAGGCAAGAGAAAGAAATAAAGAGCATCCAAATTGAAGAGGAAGAAGTGAAATTATATTTGTTTGTTGATGATATGATTTTATATTTTGAGAAACTAAAGATTCCACCAAAAAACTCTTAGAATTGGTAGACAAATTTAGCAAAGTTGCAAGATATGAAATCAGCATAAAAATTAATAGCATTTCTATTTGCTAGTAGCAATCAATATGAAAAATAAGTCAAGAAAGAAATCCCATTTACAATAACCACAAGGAATATAAAACATGTAGGAATCAATTTAACCAAAGAAGTGAAGAATCTATACAAACTATAAAACACTGATTTAAAAAAAAATGAAAACAACATAAAAATAGAAAGGTATTTCATACTCCTGAGTTGGAACAATTAATATTGTTAAAATGGCCATTCTACTCAAAGCAATTTACAGATTCCATGCATCCCTATCAAAATACCAATGACATTCTTTACAGAAACAGGAAAGCCAATTCCAAAAATTTGTATGGAACCACAAAAGACCCTGAATAAACAAGGAAATCCTGAGCAAAAAGAACAAAGCTGGAAGCACCACACTTCCTCACTTCAAAATTTACTAAAAGCTATGGTAGCCAAATCAGCATTAAAACAGGCACATAAAACAATGGAATAGATTAGAGAACAGAGATAAAATCCCACATTTACAGCCAACTCACATAAGACAAAGCCACCAAGATTATAAATGCAAAAAAGACAGTCTCTCTTATAAGTTGGGCTATTAATACTGGACAATTTTATGTAGACAAATGAAGCTGGACCTCTAGCTCATACACAAAAATGAAATCAAAATTGATTAAAGACTTAAAATTAAAGACTTAAGTCTAAGACCTAAAACTATGAAACTACTAGGAGAAAACATTGGGAAAACATTCAAGGACATAGGTATGGGCAAAGATTTTTGTGTGTTTGTGAGACCTCAAAGGCACAGGCAAGGAAAGCAAAAATAGACAATTGTGAATATATCAAGCTAAAATGCTTCTGCCCAGCAAAAACAAACAAACAAAAATCAACAAAGTGGAGAGAAAACCCATGGAAGTGGACAAAATATTTACAAGGAATTAATATCCAGAATATATAAAGAACTCAAACAACTTAGTAACAAAAAACCCAAATAATTCAAAGTTTTAAATGGGCAAAATATCTGAATAGATATTTCTCAAAAGAAGACATACAAATGGCCAATAGGTATATGAAAATAATGCCCAACATCACTAATTTTCAGAGAACTGCAAGCCAAAGCTATAATAAGATATTATCTCACCCAGTTAACATGGCTTTTTATCAAAAAGACTGAATAATGGATGCTAGTGAGGATGTGGAGAAAGAGGAGACCTCATATAATATTGGTTGGAATGTAAATTGGTACAGCCACAGTGAAGAACAAAATGGAGGTTACTCACAAAAAACTAAAAATAGAACAACCAGATGATCCAGCAACTCTGCTACTGGGTATTTACTTAAAAGAAAATAAGTCAATGTAATCAAAGAGATATCTGCATTTCCACATTTATTGCAGCACTATTCATAGCAGCCAAAATATAAAATCAACCTAAGTGTCCATCAGTTCATGAATGGATAAAGCAAATGTTTTATATATATATATGGGGAGTCCCCCCAAAACTGGACTTATCTTTTTGGAGGATGGGCCCCTTGTAGTACAGGTTTCCCCTGCTAAGTAAGTGTTCTAGGAACCCATCAGTATTAGTATACCAGTTAGTATTGTTGTGAGATGCTGCATTTGAATTCAGTGAATTTTTTTTTTTTTTTAGATTCTTTCCATGCGTTTGTGTATTTCATGTTAGGTGATTTACATGAACAATCTAGCCACAACCCAGTAAGTGTTTAGCAGTTTTTGTCCAAGAACAGCATGACCCCCATGCCCCACTCTCCCTTTTCACCCAATCCCCCACCCCAGCGACTTTTTGTTTCCCCAAGTGAAAAAAGTCCTCAATGGGAAACGTTTTGCCAATGTGGAAGAAGTAAAACAAAAAAATGGCAGAAGCACTAAAAGGCATCAACACTGACAAGTTCAAAAACTATTCTGAACAGTGGAAAATTGTCTTGATAGGTGTATTGCCTCAAATGGAGAGGACTTTGAAGCTGACTGAAGTTTAAACATGTAAGAATAGATACATAATTTTTTAATAAATATATTCCAGGGTTTTGGGGGTCCTCCCATACACAACAGACTATTATTTTGTCATTAAAAAGAATGAAATTCTATCATTTACAGCAACATAAACGGAACTGGAGGTCATTATGTTAAGTGAAATAAGCCAAGATAAAGCCAAAGATAAATATCACATGTTTTCACTTATATGGACGAATTTTTAAAAAGTGGATCCATAAAGATGGAGAGTAGATTGATGGCCAGGAAGTGTAGGGAGAAGGGATTATGAAGAGAAGTTGATTAATAGGTACAAATAACACAATTTTATAAAAGAAATAAAACTTAATGTTTGGTAGATCAGTAGGATGACTATAGTTTATAGAAATATGAGGTCTGCCAATTGAGTTTGAGAATGCATTCTAGGAAATGTGCTACATACCTCATTGCTGAATATCACTACAGTCCTTGGGAAGTTATGCACCAACACCAACACCTAGTCCATCCATCAAGACAATTTTGGAAATATTTTTTTGGAATGGCCTTCAGAGCTATTGTCGTATTAACCCTGATGCCTGAATGTCATCAAAATGTCTTCCTCTCAATATTTTCTTTATCTTCAGGTAAAGAAAAAGTCATTGGGGGCCTGATCAGGTGAGTTGGGAGGGTGTCTCAATAGAGTTATTTGCTTACTGGCTAACAACTCCCTCACAGACAGTGCTTTGTGAGCAGGTGTAGTGCCATGTTGCAACAGCTCCTTTGGGACCATTTTGCACACACTTTTCTCATGCTAAGATTGTTTCTCTATCAATGTGTATTTGGTCTGCTATACTTCTCACAGTGAGCTGACAATTTTGACACACAATTCAGCGAATTCTTGCCACGTTTTTGTCAGTGCTGCTCATACTAGCCATCCTGACTTCTCTTCATCAGTGATGCTTTCTCTTCCCTGAGACAGAGACGTCCATTTGTACACTGCCATTTTCTTCATGGCATTACTCCCATAAACTTGGACTAACATGTCCCTGATTTCACTTCCACTCTTGCCGTGTTTAACAAGAAATGTAATGTTTGTTCATTGCTCTAATTCAAGCTCCAACATTCTCACGACAGCACACAAAAACACTCAGCAGAAATAATGAATACCACTCAACAAGAAATTGCCACACATCAGCACAAACACAGCGGTGAGGCACTGATACACCAATGTTATGAAACCTTACCAAGCTTTTTGTACGACGCTGCCAATGTAAGCGTGCAGTGAAGAGTTCATTAA
Source organism: Carlito syrichta (assembly GCF_000164805.1). Taxonomy (NCBI): domain Eukaryota; kingdom Metazoa; phylum Chordata; class Mammalia; order Primates; family Tarsiidae; genus Carlito; species Carlito syrichta. Next base: position 215,969 of record NW_007233086.1, read on the forward strand.
CTTAATTGTCAAAACTCATAGACAATAATCTACTATACATTTTAAAGTAGCTAGAAAAGGATAACTCAAATGTTTCTAGCATTAAAAAGACAAATTTTTAAGGTGATGGATAGCCCAAGTATACTGATTTGGTCTGTACAAATTATATGAATTAAAATATCACTTGTCCTGCAAAAATGCCAGCATCTATTATGCATCAATAAAAATAATCCCCCAAATAACCATGCATGTCTTTGTAGATTTCTTTGCTCTCCTCACATAGAAAATTCTAGAAATATTCTAGAAAGTGAGTGATTTTTATACAAGTTTTTCTAACAGATGTCTCTGTATAGGTGAAATCTCCTTTCACTTTTAAATTGTATAACTTGGCAGACAGTTGACAATGGCAAACAATAAACATAGAGACTAGGCAGTTGTACAGAAAGAAAAATAAATTAAAATAAGAATCTAAATGTTTAGTATGTACATAACTCACTTTGTTTCCAGGAAGTCAGAGTCATCTTTTTTTCCCTTAGATAAACTCAAATCAAGTGAAAAGAAAAGGATTTAGTGGTGGCATAGCACCATTATTAGACTTTTGTTTAAATCAGTATCAAACTTTTGTTTCACTTTGAAAATTTGACTTCATGCTCCACAATATCCAAATGATAATTACAAATAAATTGTGTGGATTTTATTCAGATTTATGGTAGTGTCACTGTAAATCACTCATAAGCTTGAAACAACAGTGCTGGGATACATGTTGACTTATCTAAGCCAGTGGTTCTCAACTATGGTGAGTATCAGGATCACCTAGAGGGCTTGTTAAAACACCAATTGCTGGGCCTCCACTCCGAGTTTATGATTCATTAGGTGTGGTAGGGCCCAAGAATTTGCATTTCTAACACATTCCCATGTAAGATTCCTCCTAAGACCACAATTTGATAACCACTTACAAAAACATGAATTCTTTCTTAGTGTAAATGAACACCTTTAACACAAAAGCAAACTCAGACACTAATCATTTGACAAGAATCAGGTTTGGATTTTATAAATATCTAGAGGAAATTATTGTGAACCATTTTACACTGCCTCTTTTTGACAAGTTACTCATTCCCAGCCAGACTGTCAAATCTAATTCCAAATATTAGGATACTTGAAAAATACAATAAAATGTTTATAAATACAGTCAATTTTGTGAACAACTAACAATTGTCTTTGAATCTAACAGTTCCAATTATGTAATTGTACTAACAGCTCAAATTATGTAAATGATTCATAATTTTCATAATGAACAAGTAAAAAATACTAAAAGAAAAAAAAAAACAAACCCTCAACGGTTTTGTTATTAGGAACCACGTGGGTGGTATCACTCATTCAACCTTGTTCTCATCTTGAATGAAGTCAGAGTCACTTTGCCAAGTAGTCAAATAAATATTAGCAAGATTAGAAAGAAGGAAATAACAAGGAAAGATTTATGTAAATAAATACTTTGCAGTTACTTGTAGTATTACTGCAGTTTTTATGCACAATAGAAATACTCCCAGTATTTCTTCCATTTAAAAAATAAGTTTCTGAATTGTAAATATAAATCATCCTCATTGATTTCCACCGTGACAGTGTCTGCTTCAACAATGCAGTCTGTGGAGATTTATTGAGCTAGACAACTGTTTTCGATCTCCAGAAGCTGTTTGGGGAGACGAATCTGCACAACCTAACTTGAAAAATGCTGAGTTAACTTCAGTATAGTCTTTGTAAATACATGTTCTTCCAGGACTATTTCCTGAATGAGAATCATCTGTTTTTCAGTAGATTTTATACCTTTTGTTAGCATATATCTCTAGACTCCAAGCCATAAGCAGGAACTGCAGGCTTCACTGCATCAGGCTTCCCTAGGAAGGCTAGTAACAGCCATAAAAGGACATTATACTTTAAGGTGAAAAGGCATCACTATGAGTCTCAAAACCCTAAGTGCCAAAAAGCGTTTTAGACAGGGGAGACTGACAGGCCTGTCAGTGATGATGCATCTGTATTTACATCTGACCTGAAAGCACTTTCAACATCTGCAAGGCAAAAAAAAAAATCAGTCAAAGAAAGGGTGTCTTAGAACGAAAGATTAATGACACAGCAAACTGCCTAGTTGTGGTGGGAGAACTTCGCACACAACTCCAGTTGTCACCTCGAACTGCAGATTATTTGGAATGGGCTCTTTCCTTAGGGTTATATATTTGTTTTCAAGTAAGGATGAGGGGGACAAAAAGAATGTATTTTGTCTTTTTAGTGCTGTGACCCACAGGCACTGGTTCAGAAGATTGAGCTGTCTGTCAACTTGGAAAGATGTCTCCTTTTGTAAACACTTTAGTGACTGGCTTCCTTCTGGTTTGACCATGGTGTTTATAATCATTTCTTAGCACAGGGGTTGGAAAATAGCATCAGTTTCATTAGGTTAACAATAGGTAAAAGTCTCTGTTGACAAAGTTTGGACAGTGGAAGCAAAAAGTATCTTAACCTTGGAGTTTTAATTTTGTTTAGCATTTAAAAAAAAACACCTATATGTGAAATGAATGAATGAGTCTTGCTAAGACATGTACAAACTAGAGAAGAAATATTAAATGTTTCTTTGTAATTGTTTGTTCATTATTCTCAGTTGATACTGTGTCTGTAGCATGATATGGACTCACAGGTTTTGATCTGGAATTTGATTACACTTATTATCACACTGTAATACTATGTAATAATCTTATTACAATGTACATTGTAAAAGTGTTATAAATTGATCAAAAACATATGCCTTTGTAAAAAGGAAAGTTTTGAAGTAATTTTACAATATTTTCCAGATATGCTTAAGTCCAGTTTCAGCTATAATTAACATAAGAAGAGCTCTCTTGAAGCTATTTAGAGAATGAAATGTCTCTAGGGGTTAGTAAATTGCATGCTTTTGAGGTAATTTCCTAAGGAAGAAGCTTTTATACCTTACTATGAAATCTCTTAGACACCTCCTAGGGAGCTACAGTTGACTTTCATAAACAGCATAATGACTACGTGTCAAAGAAAGAGTGATAAACTGTGGGTCTTCAAAGAAATAAAAGGAGCCTACAAGCTTTCTTTCTTTCTGTTGACATGTATAACATGAAATTAGCCCACAAAGACATTTGAAAATATATTTTCTTTTGCAAAGGTGGGTAATTATTTTCAAACTTACATAGCAACTGTAGCTTCCTTGTTTAAAATATTCTGTTTATCATAGTTTTGTTAGGAAGGAACAAAAGTCTTCAGCAACATAAGGATTTAAAAACTTATGCACACCTTAATAAAAATCATACTGCACACTGAGAAAGACACAAGTAAAAAAAAAAATCTCTTCGTCAAAGTTCCCAGAAACTTAATAATTCTTGACTACAGAAGGATAAATTCACACGTGCACGGCCATGCTCTTTACAGCAGAGCTTAGGGAATCCTAAATTCACTTTGCGTGTTTAGCTAGCATCCTGGGCCATCTTGTTCTGCCAGGTCTGTCCTTTCTCTGTGTGTGCAAACGTGTGTCACCGCTCTTCATGAGGGCTCATCACCAGACAGTGGCTAAGTGCAGAAGCACATGGTACAGGTCTGAGCATTTTGTGTGTGTGTTTTAATTTGTCAAGTTTTGATAAGTGCAACCAAATACTGTAAACCAAGATTTTTAAGAAAAAAAAAATTCTGCCAAGAGTAATTCATTACAAGGATATAAAATATTTTGCATGAATTAGTCTCAATAGCAAACATTTCTATCCATATCAGAAACAAAAGAAATCATCATATTATCTTGAGAATATGATTCAAAATAGAATTAAAAGAAATTTTAAAATATATTTTAACTATGTAAAGTTAAAAAATTAGTTATATTTAAGAAAGTGGTGTCATAGTGATATTATATTAAATTTTTTAATGTATTTTGAGTTTTTAAAACACTATCAAATAGATTATCTTTTCTAGTCTTCTCAATATCTCCATGAGGCAGACAGGGCTCCATGAGGCAGACCATTTTCCAAATGAGTGATTGATGCTCAAAGTGGTTAAGTTACTTTTCTCAGTTTATGCAACAAAATATGATACAGCCAAATCTAGCACATGTATTCCAAAATTTCTAGTCCAATGTTTTTTGGTATTTTTAAAAAATATAGCAAGACATGGAAATATTCCCAAAGGAAACCCTTCCCCAAATGTCTACATGAACTGATCCCCCCAGGGTCCTACATGTAAAAAGCCACCACCTAAACCCTCCTGCCCAACACCCACCATCACAACTGCCACAGCCCCTCCCCTGGATTCCCAGGGACATATCCAGGATCCAGCACCTGATGGGTGAAGGTCTGGCCACACAGGAGGGCCTGAGGAATTTCTAACAACGAGGAGAGGTGTATTTGTTGTCACTGACAAGGAACATCTGAAATCTGTGATCTATGAAACAGGGGTGTATAATGTCAAGTATTGGATACAAGAGGTGAGACATTTTGTTTAAGTTGTGCACTTAATAGTTGCCATTAATAGTTGATAGTTTAAAGACTAACAAGGACTAATCTATCCAGGAAAAAAGAAACAAATTTTAATTCAATTAAATCAAACTATTAATAGTATTTCTTGGGGCTCTCCAAAGGGCAAGTACTTCATTAGGCATTATCTATTCAAATATAGAAAAGAAGCCGCAGTTTATGGAGTAGAGACTAATTGTAAATACAACAAAATATAAGGCCCTGAAAAAGCACAATGCTCAGAACAAATTCTCTGGTTTGGGCCAGGTCTTTCTCCTAGTTCAATGACTAGAACACACATAATGAATGGCAGGCGTACAACAGAGCAGGAGAGGAATGGTCCACAGTCAGAAGACCAGGGGGAGCCCTGTTTCTGCCATTTTCCAGCCTCCTTAGCTATGCAAAAATAATTTTAAAAGCTCTGAACACCTCCTTCACCCTCCATCCACTGGTTTCTTATAACTTTATATCCTACATGGAGTACAGGCAGCTCATACAGAGAATGCTACAGATTTACATCTAATAACTGGACTAACCAGTTGAATTGTGTACAAAGGAGAGTTCTGGTCTGGCGACAGGTGTGGGGTGAATTATCAGGGTTCTATGATTTTTTGAATGTGGATCATGAAGAAGGGAAACAGATAAAGACGACTTCCGATTTCCTGGCATGAGAAGCTGCTCAGGTGACATTCCCACTCACCCAAGAGGGTTGGCAAAGAAGGAACTGGTTTAGGCAGGAAAATAATGGCTTCTCTTTGCAGCCTGTCAGGATCGAGGTGGGTACCACCTCCCACTCCTCACTGTGACCCAACCACATAATGACAGACCTTCATTGCTGGTTCTGACCCACTTTCTGCCAACTCTGCTCATCCTCATTTATAAACTGGGGAATCCTGGCTTCCTTCCAGAGGCTTCTCGGACACTGTGGTGTGGGATGCCCAAGACCTGGAAGCCACTAATTCTCACATATATGCACCCAGAGCTTGAGGGAACAAACACTAAGTAGGACAGTTGATAAGAGATGGGTGAAGGCTACCAAGGAAGGATGCGTCTTACTTTCCTTACCAGTGTAGAAGATTCTGAGTAGTCTTTAGAAGGCTTTCTGAGAAGGCCTACATGGTAACACAGCCTTAACATAACTTTTCCTCCAGTCCCTTTCTACTCTTTCTGGTCCCCGACTCCTGTTCCCTGAGTTTACATCCCAAAATAAACTGTCAACTCAGACTCTACTTTCCAGGGTAGATTCCAGTTTCAATAGACACCTGACTAAAGACCCCCCACAGACAGCTGAAAGCTCCATTTGGGGGCTCAAAAAAGAAATTGATATTTGAGAAACATATTTGGAAATAATGTTTAAAAAGAGTATCTAAAGCCTTAGGAACAGATGATGGCAGAATAAAAAGACTGAAGAAATCTGAAGGAAAGAGAAGAGTCAGAGACAAAACTACAGGAAAAACGTCATTACCAGGGTCCACAGAGAAATAAGGGCCAACAAAGAGAACTAGAAAAAATAGAGAAGCAGGAAGAAACCCAGAAGGTAGCCATGGAGGCTGAGAGAGGAGTTTCTACAAGAAGCCATTTTCCAGCTGTGTCAGTGCTGTGTTCCAAGATGCTCCATACGAGAAAAAGAAGAGAGTAGAAAACAGTGAGACAAACATGGGAAGAGTAAACAAGGTTCCATGCTGCTGGGCACGTGTTTGCTTTTGCTATGCCACGGAGTATAATGCAGGACCACACGGGCAGCATTGGCACCGTTTCCAGGAAGTGGATAGATCTGCGAGTACCAGCTTCCCACACTGGCTGCCTGTAGGCTCGGGCTGGGGGTGTGATCACAGTGGGTAGGTCTCCATGCATGTTCCTGAGCATGGTTTACAAAGTGAAGTGTGAGTTCCCTAGGGAGTAATCATTCTCCACTGATAACCACAAAATGACCTAGAATATCATAGCAAAGTGATTTTCCAAATCAATGGTTTTCTTCTTTGCTCTTTTTGATTGACTGATTTTGTAGCGATAGGGTATCACTATATTGCCCATGCTGGTCATGAACTCCTGGATTCAGGCAATTCTTCTACTTAGTTTTCTTCTTAAAAGCATTTGTTCCAATCCTATATTTGTGTGTGTATGTAGGGAGGGGAGGATGTGTGTGCACCCATGTGTGTACATGCATTAAAGAATTTATAAGGCTGGGCACAGTAGCTCACACCTATAATCTCAGCACTTTAGGAAGCTGAGGTGGGAGGACTGCATGAGCCCAAGGAGTTCGAGACCAGCCTATGCAACATAGCGAGACTTCATCTTCACACACAAAAAAACTCAAACTTTAGCCAGACCTGGTGGTTTGTGCCTGTAGTCCCAGTTACTCAGGAGACTAAGGAAAGAGGATCACTTGAGCCCAGGAGTTTGGAGTTGTGGTGAACTATGACCATGCCACTGCACTCCAACCTGGGTGGCAGAGTGAGACCCTGACTCAAAAAAAAAAAAAAATTGCAAGGATGTATGCCAACATGAAAGTGGCTATCGCTGGATGTTGGGATTACTGAAAGTGCTTACTTAAAAAAAATTATGTATTTTCTGATATTTTTGCAAAGGGTATATTTTTATCTTATAATTCCTGTAAGAACTATAGTAAATTTTTAAATAAAAATTCACTCACATTATGTAAAAAATATTTTCTGCATAAATTATTTGCTGTTTAGAACATCTTATCTTCAATGTTTTGTCCCAAATGTGCCCACTCTTCTAGTTCTAGCCAGATAAATGGGTTTTCATCCCAAAGCAGTTACCATCAAGGTACTGTGACCGTTTGTCCTGCCTGCAAATGGATCAGGCAGGACAGTTGCACACAAGACCAGTTCCTGTGGTTCAGGGATGAAAACAACTCAGTCCTCATTGCAGATACATGGATCAACAGCTATGGATCAACTTTTCCCTCTACAGAGTAGTGGGAGAGGAAACTAACAAAACTTAATCCTAAAATTACCTAATTTTGAATCACAGGTATTCTCCTCAGAGGGTGATGAATAGATTTATTTTATTTTGGTTTTGGTTTTTTTAATTTGTATTTGTCTGGGCTAGGAAATGTGCCTGTTCTCATGCTGCTATCTTGGATGCTGGTCGTCGACCAGGATCAGGAGAAGATAGTTGACTTTCTCTGAAAGGAACCTGAAATGTTTTCTTTTTTGAAAGTATGAAGTTTAAAGAATGTATAGTATAAGAAGTGAAATTCTTCAGCAAAAGGCTTTCATTTACAAGAGACAACTTTTGGTCAGGCTCCGTGGTTCAGCCTGTAATCCCAGCACTTTGGGAGGCCGAGGCAAGTGGATTGCCTGAGCCTGCAGGTTTGAGAGCAGTACAGGCAATTTGGGGAGACCTCATCCCTACAATAAATTAAAAAATTAGCTGGGCATGGTAGCATGCACCTGTAGTTCCAGTTGCTTGGAAGCCTGAGGTGGAGGGATCACTGGAGCCCGGCAGTTTAATTCTGGGTGGCTGCAAGCATGCCACTGCACTCCAGCCTGGGCAATGGAGTGAGACTCCAACTCAAAAAAATAAAAAATAAAAAAGAGACAACTTTTGCCTCCAAAGGCATGACTTTGAACCCTGTGAAGGATTTAGCAGTGGGTGACTCCTGCGGGAGTCTCTCTGGTTTACTGTGCAAGGCACCAAATCCTTCCCATTAGTGGTTTCAACTCTTGAAGGCTGAAAATGCTTTCTACCAAAAATGAAAAACATCAGAAGAACTCTATGTAATCGTTGTTGAGTAAAGAAACACAATGTCAGAGAGTTATTATAAATTCACTGTCTTTGAAGTAAATGTTTTATTTTAAAAGGTTACAACATCATTTGCACACATTTGAAATTATACATCATCTATCTGAGAGGCTAAAACCATGAAGGCATCAAAAATGGAATTTCTCAATTTTTGTGTACAACCATCCACTTTTAAGCGAAATCAAGTGTGTTTAGGGTGGCACGGCCGTAGACATCACTGTAATGATTGAAGGGCAATTTGTTATAACATGCAACAAAGACATCACACTGTAGGAACAAATAAGCAACATTGACAGGTGCTATGACTCAAACAATTGAAACAGCCACACAACGGTTTTTGTGTGTTTATTTTGGCAAGACACAAATGTCTTAAAGATTTACATTGTAATGGTTAAAATGTTCATGTATATGCATCTCATTTCTTAATTTATATAGCAGAATAAAAATTCAAAAAAATTCATCCAGAAAATGTTAGGAATGAGTCAAATTGGTTGTTATTAGCATTATTATCATGTCCTCTGTCTAAACTCTGGAGATATCGTTAATTTGGAACATATTATTTTCATATAGTTTGAATCAACTTTCTGCTGTATATGTAAGATGTATGTGGAAGAGTATTGTTTTGAGCTTCTAATGCATGTGTTGGTTACTTTTTAAAACGTTCTTCTTTGACATTATCCAAGCATAGTGCTCAGTATATTGGTGAAGACTCTTTTTTTTGACGACTCTGTTGTGATGCAAAGTGAGATCACCACAAAGGCTTATCTGTGAGCTCCTCTGGAAAGTCCACACAGGTCTGAAACCAAAGCTCCAACGGTGTTCCCTGTCTCTGCCTATCTCTCTGCTCTGCTGTCTTCCGGGATGGCTTCGTTCTCCCAAGGGCTCCCTTGGTTCCCAGTAGCTTCGGCCTGTTGTCCCCAGCAGAGAGGGCCTCCATCCTGATGTACCCCTAACTCCTGCCTGGGTCTTACTGGCCTAGCTCGCGTCTCCTGCTCATCTCTCTGCCAGTCCCTGTGGTCTGAGGAATGGAAGGTCTCTATTGTTCAGGACCAAATCCCGTGTCTGCTTTAGGAAAGACTGTTCCCATACAGACAAATGAAACTAGGAGAAAGTGTGTTCCCAAAGAAATTGAGGTGTTTTGCCAAAATCACGAACAGTGACTGGGTTAACAACAGCAATATTGTTCACGCAGTCTTGGGACTTTTTAGAGGGATAAAAGCAGATGTTTACTTGAGACCATGTTCTGGTAGGTACTGAGACTACAGGGACCCCAGCAACCCAGGGGCCAGAGCAACTGGGTGCAAAGGGACCACAGGCAGGGCCTTGCAGTGGTGGCCAGTGGTGACCCCTGCTTCACTGCTCAAAACCTGGGGACTTTAACACATTTGCCGGGAAGGAGACCAGGAAAGTGTGACAGAACTTCCTGCCAGGCTGGCGTGTTGGGTGCTCAGTGTCTGATGACTGAGATTTATGTGACCACTTGTATTTTTTCTAGAAAGTACTTAGAGCACATATGGATTCATGCCATCTTAGAAATAGCTATATGACCCTCTAGGAGTCTGTGAGCTACAGGCTGGAAACCACTCTTCAGACCTAGGTAATGTTTCCTTGATCTGGAAACTGAATTATTTCCTAAACAAGTCTTGCTCTCTATCTTGCAATAGGAAACATCGGGCATTTGTGGGGCAGGCAAGTGAATAAACATAGTCTCTAAAAGTGCAGGTTTTGTAGTTAGACCACCAGGGTCCAAATCCCCACTTCAAAAAACAAACAAAAAAATCTGTTTCACCACGTCCTAGTTGTGTGATCTTGGCAGACCACACAACTAATTAACCGTTATAAGTTGCAGGTCCTGTCTTTAAAGTGAAAGTAAAACTTTACCTCAAAGGTGAATGAAAGGATTAGAAAGACTATTGCATATAAAATGTCAACACACTTGACATATAGTAACTGCTCAATAAATGTCAGCTGCTGTTATCAATCCTCAAGAAAGTCAGTAAGGGTCAGGATGCATCTGTTACCATGTTTCGAATGCCAACACAAAATGCTCAGCCAAGGACCTTCCCGGCAGTTGTCTAAATGACAGAGAGATTTCCTCCGCAGTGGAGAAGAGGTGTACTGCTAGATGGCTAGTTGTAGTGACTCACTCATGTCACCTGGAGGCCTCCCTGCCTCCACCTGCAGCCATCAACCAGCCATCGAGTCTCCGTTGGCCTCGCCTATGCTCCCAGCACAAGATTCAGGTACATCTGGCATAGACTGCACATTTTCACGAGTTGGAGGTTCCCAGCTCTCCATTGATTTCTGGCATCTCACACTCCGACCTCCTCCCAGAGTCTGCACATGTTGCCTTCAAGCCCTTGCCCATCTAGATCCAGAATTCAGCTTCCCGGCTGGTTTCTGCAAAAGAACCATCGAACCAACAAGTTCATGCATTTGCTTCCCTGAAGTTTTCCAAGGCCGTGGGAACACCACCGTCTGACAAGACCCACCACAGGCGCTCTTACTTCCTCTGCTCCGACCTCTCTGGAATAACAAGCACTCCTCCCTCATATCCCTCAGAATGAACTTTCTACTCCCAAGAAAAATTATCAAGATAGTATATTTTCCAAACAAATACAGTTTTCTTACTAAGGAATTCTGTCACAGATGTTAGAGAAACACTATATTTAACCCTGACATAAGTCAGACTTTATAACCAACACCCACTTAGGAAACACTTGCTGTCCCCATGTAGGAAAAGGTGCCACACCAGAGATGCCCCCTCTAGCAGGGCTGCCGCTGCTCCCAAATCTGCCACAAATGAAGTCATGCCACATCTCAGTGTAGCAACAATGAACATCAAGAAGTCAATCAATCTGCAAGAATTTCAAAACAAAATGTGAAGATGTTTTAAAACTCAAATTGATTGTGGATATTGTGTCAACAACAGACTTTTACTTTTATTTTTATTTCAATGATATTGCATACAATTTAAACTCTGGGGATTGTAGCTAAGACAAAAAACTTGATTTTTGGCATATAGGAAATTGAAATTCCCTCAAATAATCTGCATTTCCAAGAGAAAAGAACTCTGAAGTTACACAATTACTTAGTTAGGACTCTGAAATTACACAATTACTTAGCTAATAAAAAATATAAACTACATGAAAGCAGCAACTTTGGTCTCCTTTGTTCACTAATATATGTAAGCTCCTAGAATAGGGTCTGGCAGTTACTTAATTCATATTTGCCAAATTAGTTAGCACACAATGATTTATAAAGCTTTGTTTATCCAACACACATTTATTATATACCTATTTTAAGTCCGCCTAGTTTCAGGTAAGTTAGATATTCAATTTTATATTCAAGGTTCACTTTTTAGAGAGATAAATAATTCTCACAGTTAGGAAGATTTCCCTGATAGTTAAAGGATTCATTTTTCTTCTTCTCTTCTCTCACAACTCCATCCTTCAGTTTCCTGCTCTGCTGTTCTTTACTGATCAATGTACAATTAACCCATATCTTTTCTGAAGAGTCTGGTATGCCCCAAACACAACAATATACTCCAGTCAGCCACAAACTCAAGTCATTTTGCAAGGAACTAGCAGGTTTCTAGTTTTAGGCACAATGACTGTTTAGGTGTAGCATCGTGGCATTTTTTTTTTCTATTTTTCACTGCCATAATTGCTGCTAAGAAGTATTTTCCTTACCCTAATTTGGAGCTCTTTCAGAATGGCCACCTTTGGTGTTTCCATCAGTTCAATCAATATATTGCTACAGCTGACACCACTGGGTACCATATCCACTACTGGGGGAGAGAGGGCTCACTAGAAGCCCAAACCTCACCTGTACACAGTTCACTTATGGAGCAAATCCTTACATGTACCCTACAACTCTAAAATAAATAACCAATTTTAAACACTAAAAAAATGAAACATTTGCAGCCAACTCTAGAAAACATTTTGCGTGCATTTTCTCATGTAATACTCACCAAAAAAACCCTTATGACACAAAAATTATTACAGCGATTTTAATACAGATGGAGGACAGGGTCATACGGCTATAGTGAACTGAGTACTCTGGTGCTCTGATCCAGACGCTTGATCTGTCTGCTATTGTCACACACTTTAGACCAAGTTTATGTACGCTGTCTTTCCTTTCCTATCTTTGGTTAATATTTTAACTTCTGTGTCCTTTGTTAATCTCTACATCACAGCAAAACCTTGGGATCACAAGGTTCTTATTTTTCTCTAAGCTTCATGCAAAAATTCATGTTCAGCTTGGAAATAGATGTTTGTGACTGGACAAATAAGCATCTGTTCCAGTCTTCCCCTTCTTAAGAGTAGCCAAGTAGGTGTACCTTTGGGGAGTCAGCTTTCCCCAGTGTGCAGCAGGTGTGTGGTTTGCATGGAATTAACCTCACTGCTAGTTCCAGGGGTGGACTCTGGCTGATGTTAATCTAGCTGCTAATCTAATCCCTGATGAGTGAGGAAGGATCAGTAATTTAAAGTCAATCAGGACATGCAGATTGTCTGATTTCAGTGATTGGTTCAGGCTGGTCCAGAGTAAAATCCTGGCACTGATGCTATGGCAGAGGGGGAAAAGGCCCTCTCTCTGGCTCTAGCAGTGTGATGAACTGATACAGCCACTCTCACTTTTAGATCTGCATTAAATTTTTTATTTCTTTCACTTGATCGAGAAGATGTCTTCCAAATTTCTTCTTTTGAAAGATACCTTCTAAGTCCAATTCTGTCCTAGGAATGACTTTGTTTTAAAAGCTCATTCATTTTATAATGGAGTTGTTTGTTTTTTTCATATACATGATGGAATACTATGCAGCCACAAAAAAGAACTAAATCATGAATTTCACATCAACCTGGATGGAACTAGAGTCTATAATACTGAGTGACCTCTCACAGAAACAAAGATCTGAGTATCACATGTTCTCACTCATATAGTGGACCTTGATCATCTAACATATTACCATAAGAAAATGACTGACAGTGGTGGGAAACTATGGGGGGGGGAGGGAGATGGGATTAATGGTAGTAAACATCTGTCTGGGGACAGGGAGACACTTCTTATCAACAAGGTTGCCTGAACAAAGCATATTTGTATACCTAACACTTAACTGTACCCCACAATATCATAATAAAAAATATTGATTATATAAAAAATAAAAGCTCATTCAAATTAGTTTCTCTAATTTCCTAATCTTTCCTTACTCTAAGTTAAATTCACTTGAAATTCTTTCCCTCAAATGCATTGATGAGTGCACTTAATTATCATAGTTCAAGGTCACTAGTAGCAAAGTTGCCTCTTCACGTTGCAAATTAATTAGTTCCTGCCAGTAAGCTGTAAATATAATATGTCTTTGCCTCCATTCAGACCACAAAAGCCAGATAATGTTAATGGTGGAAGGGGCCTAAGGGGTCATGTAATCCTACTTAATTATTTTACAGATGGAAAAATTGAAGCCAAAAGAAATTAAGTGACTTGCCTAAGTTCATGCAGTTAATGGTAGGTGTCCTATAATTCCTGGCTCTTTCTATTCAATCATGCCTCCTCGTGTGCAATGAAGCCTACCACAGTTAAATAAATAAAGCCCAGTATTTCAGGAAACTCAGTACAATTTCACAGTGTCCAGCGCAATCAGTGTACCACAAATCATGAAGACAGCATAGAAAGGGCACTCAACTGAACTGAATTGATTTTCAAGTCTCAATGCAAATTGAAATAATTTTCTGGGGTAAAATTTTATTTGAACTTTGATAGTCATTGAAAATTAATTTTTAAATACTTTTAGATCATAAAGTTGACTTGATGCTGGGAAAATTTGTTGGAGCTACAATGTAGATTGCATTTAGAAAACAATGACACAAAGGGTACCTGGTTCTAAACTAGGGGAAATGAAGACCAGTTGGAGGATCAAACTTCACCTGCATATAGCCTAATTGTGTAGTTAATCCTGACTTGTATCCCACATCTCCATAATAAAGTAAAATGAAGTAAAACAACAAAAATTTTAGATATTAAAAAAAACCCACAATTTTTGGTAGACATTACTGGCTTTAAGACAGTGATAGTTAAATATTAAAGCATTTTTATGTGCTTTCTAAAGAGCGTGTTTTTTGTTCTTGTAGTATGTTTCATTGGAACCTCTCTAATCATCAGAATCAATCCTGGAGCTTTCTAAAACTGCAGATTCTTAGTTGCATCTAAAACCAGAAGCTGGAAGGAGAGCTCAGTTGCCTGTATTGTTTAAAAACTCCCCTGTTAATTCTGCTAGGTGCTCTAGGTTAAGCAGTACATCTCTACAACATTTTATAAAACATGCATTGGAAACGTTTGGGCATTAAAATTCCAGCATACAAAACTACTCAAACACACGCCTTCAGAGGACAATGGATGAGGGCAAATGGTTACCAAGACAAGTAATCACATCTTTGCATTAGGAAAAGCAAGCATGTGAACAACATCCAACTATCATGGACTCCAAGATGCCCTTGATTGTAAGATGCACCATTTTTATGTACTAAGAAAAAAAGAGCTGGGCTCGGTGGCTCAGCCAGTAATCCTAGCACTTTGGGAGGCCGAGGCTAATGGATTGCCTGAGCCCGCAAGTTCAAGACCAGACTGGACAACTTGGCAAGACCTCGTCTCTACAATACATTTTTTTTAAAAAAGAAATTAAGCCAGGCTCGGTGGCTCAGCCTGTAATCCCATGCCTTTGGGAGGCTGAGGTGAGTGGATTGCCTGAGCCTGCGGGTTCAAGACCCGCCCGGGCAACTTGGCGAGACCTCATCTCTACAATAAATAAAAAATTAGCCGGGCGTGGTAGCACGCGCCTGTAGTTCCAGCTACTTGGAAGGCTGAGGTGGAAGGATCACTGGAGCCCAGCAGGTCAAGGCTGTGGTGACCGGGAGCAGCCACTGCACTCCAGTCTGGGTGACAGAGTGAGACTCCAACTCAAAAAAAAAAAAAAGAAAAGAAATTAGCTGGGCATGGTAGATCATGCCAGTAGTTCCGACTACTTGCAAGGCTGAGCCGGAAGGATCACTGGCCCAGCAGGTCCATGCTGAGGTGGTTGTGAGCATGCCACTGCACTCCAGCCTGGGTGACAGAGTGAGACTCCAACTTAAAAAAAAAAAAGAAAGTTGCTAATTAAGCCGACATGTCATTAGATATAAGATGCCTTATGAGTTAAAGATGATAAAAACAGGTACCTTAAAATTGATGAAGTACAGTAAATTCTACTGTAGTAATTGGAGTTACAATGGTGCCTGCCAGGTTGAAAGTGAGTAGAAGAGGGAGCTTAGCTGCTAGGATATTAGGAAAAGGGAAAACTCATATTAATCATTCTAGCAAGACATCTCTGTGGGTCTCATCTGCATCGACTTCTAAGACTTTTCTGATAACTAGAAATCCATCCTGCTGTGCTCTTAGCTCCCAAGGTGTCTTGGGAGCTTGGGTTAAAACTGATGACAGGATGAGGCCCTTCATCTACAGGTTTGACTTTGATGTACACCACACACCACACACACACACACACACACACACACACACACACACACACACACACACACACACCCTAGAGGTCACTGAGAAGCAAAACACTGAAGGCAAAACATGATTTTGAAAAAATGATTTTTCACAAGGGTGGCATTCAGTTGTTGCTGTGTGCTGATGTGAGAGAATTTAATTTTAATGGGTTTCATATTACCATTTCTTTTACCAAAAATGTAGGCATTATATTTTTTGTTGGGCTACTTGCTTTTAGTTGGTCTCATTTCAAAAAGCCAAGATTTAAACTGAAATTTTTTACTTTTAGTAGAAGAGTAATTACTGGGAAAAAAAAAATTTATAAAATTCGCACTCTGGACATTTCATTCAATCTCCTTGAAATTCAGTGTGAATATTGAAACATTTGGATTTTTCTGTCCTTTTATTTTCATAACTACCCATGCTAATTTAATAACCACAATACTCTTATTTAAGACATGAATCATCATAAATATATTAAAATATATATGTATATTTGAATCAGGACCTCACTCTGGTGCCCAGGTTAGAGTATAATGACACAATCACAGCTCACTGCAGCCTCAAGCTCCTGGGCTCAGGCGATCCTTCTGACTCAGACTCCCAAGTAGCTGGGACTACAGGTTCATGCCAACACACCCAGCTAATTTTTTATTTTTTGTAGGGACAGGGACTTACTATGTTGCTTAGGCTGATCTCGAACTCCTAGTCTCAAGCAATCCTCCCACTTGGACCTATCAACGTGGAACTACAGACATGAACCACAGTGCCTGGCTAATTTTTCTAATTTTTGTAGAGATGATGTCTCACTATGTTGCCTAGGCTGGTCTTTAACTCCAAGGGCCTCACATGATCCTCTGGCCTCAGCCTCCCAAAGTGCTGATATTACAGGTATGAGCTACCACACCTGGCCCAGTTTTACTTATTTTGAATTCTATTCTGGTTACTCTACTAACCATTTACTTTGGTATTGAGTGTACAGCTTCCTTTTATGCTCTGGATGTTTCTTATTTAGATTACATTTTGGATTATGCATTCATCTTTATCACTGAGGATTCTTGTAAGATTGTCTGAAGCATCTATTTGTGGTGTTTCTTTGGCAGAAAGTAGGAACTGCTGCTGTAGGTTGCATGCCATGACATTTTTACCGAGGGAGTAGCTGTTGTCATGGTCACAGGTACCCCTCTTTGTCTAAGCAACACCAACCGTCAGGAGCACTGCCTTCCTCTTCAGCCAGGGTGCCTCTTTTCACTGTCCCTTATTGGTGACAGACTTCCTGTCTAGGTTTTGTGGTTGAAAGTAAGAGATGAACAGAGCACAGTGTGCATTTCTGTTCCTTACTAATGAACTCCCAAAGACGGTCCTCCCCAATGCCGAGGACCCCACTGTGCTTGGCTTCCTCTACCTATGGCCTCTATCTATGGCCCACTTTAGTGGGCCCCTTTACACATTCTGACCCACAATTTCTCTGCTCAACTTGTTCCCACCCACTCTCAATGACCATGAATTCATCACAGGTTTTGATCTTCTGAGTGCTACACCTTGTTTTCAAGAGAGCTATGTATGTTTGCATGTCATACATGTGTATTTAGAGATTTGATAAAGGAAGATTGAATGCTTCTCTTTTTTTCTTCTCTGTTTGGTGTTTCAGGGAACTTCAGTTTCCAGGTTTTCTGCCTACTTCTGGATCGGTTTGCTAACAACAGACACTTGCAAAGATTAGAAGATCAAAGGAGGGGAAAAACCAGGTTATTTCTCTTCCTTCTTTCTGTTTCTTTTGGCATCTCTAGCAATGACTTTTTCTCTTTTTTTTTGAGTTGGATTCTCCCTCCGTCACCCAGGTTAGAGTGCAGTGGCATGCTCATGGCCTCCCTGGCATCAACCTGCTGGGCTCCAGAGATCCTTCCGCCTCAGCCTTCCAAGTAGCCAGAACTACAGGCACAGGCTACCACGCCTGCCTCATTTTTAAAAAATTTATTGTAGAGATGAGGTCTCGCCAAACTGCCTGGGCTGGTCTCAAACCCATGGGCTCAGGCAATCCACTCACCTCAGCCTCCCAAAGGGCTGGGATTACAGGCTGAGCCACCAAGCCAGCCAGCTTTGTTTTCTCTGTGACTTCTGCACCCACTCACTGACTACTTTTAAGTTCCAAGGTCAAAGCTAGATCTACAGCTGAGTGACTCTACCTCTGGCATCTAGCAGAGCTTAGAAATAGTGGCTCCCTGCTGATTTAGATCTTTTGTTTCTCTCCCTGTCCCATTGTCCTTCTTTGCATTTCCATTATGTGGGAACAAATCTCCTGTATTAAATTCCTTTTACTTAAAGGACTCAGATTGGTTGTTTTCCTGATGTCTCTGGAGGATAAAGAGTAGGATACTAAAGCATGTCCCCGTACCACCATCTTGAAATGAGTATCTAAAAATGTTGATATAAAGCTGGGCTTGGTGGCTCAGCCTGTAATCCCGTGCCTTTGGGAGGCTGAGGTGAGTGGATTGCCTGAGCCCGCGGGTTCGAGACCCGCCTGGGCAGCGAGACCTCATCTCTACAATAAATCAAAAAATCAGCCGGGTGTGGTAGCACATGCCTGTAATTCCGGCTACTCGGAAGGCTGAGGCGGAAGGATCGCCGGAGCCCAGCAGGTCGAGGCTGCGGTGGCCGGGAGCAGACACTGCACTTCAGCCTGGGCGACAGAGTGAGACTCCAACTCAAAAAAATAAAATAAAATAAAAAATAAAATTAAAATGTTGATATAGTTTAAAAGCACCATTGAACTGCTATTTAAAGTCATATAGGAAGTCATATGTCCACCCTCTATTTCAAGTCCAGTATTCCCTAGCTAAGTAATTTGATAGAGTAGTTGGGACCTTTCTGGTCCATACACAGTCTTCCATGTTCTAGCGTATAGCAGTGGTGCCTTTGTGACAATGATGTGCATTTAACTATAACTGCCCATTTCCATTTTGATATTTGAACCCTGGTCTAAACAAAAAACCATTTACAACTTGCACTGCACCTGTTTTTATGTTCAAAAAAATTTTGATGCCAGCTTTCACCAGGGTTTTGCATTGTGCTGAGTCACTTCATATGTTGCCATGTATGGTATGAAAGACAATGACTCAACCATTAAGAGCTGGGTGACGGAGTGAGAATCCATTTTAATTGCATTGGCAAGCTAGTTACCTGTTGTTGCCTGTTTAACCCAAGAAATCAAAATCCTTGTACCTACTTTGTCCCAAGAGAATTCCTTTCCTGCATTCTCTCTGTTCCAGGACAGGCAAGGGCAAGATGGTTCTCAGGGGACCACTGCAATACACACCCTGTTCCTCCAAGACCCCTTTCCTCAGGAATCCATCAGTAGTTCCGCTTCCATTTGCTTCTACTCTCAAATGAAATGTGAAATTCAAATCTGCTATCATGTGTTACTTTATATAGAATAATTCAAGAGTACCCATTAACTGTTCAGCATGATTTTTCTTTTAACTAGAGACTTTTAAATGGCCTAACATCTGTTTTTTGTATTTATATTGTTGAACTAAATGCAAGAGCTTTAAATCATTCAGGTGATGATTTGTTCACAGGTATTTGCCATTAAAACAAATCTAATTTTAAAAGATCTTTATAGGTGAACACATTTTGTATTATTAATTGTAAACATTCATTATGATTGAACGTGGCCACTAAAATTTTCAGAATGGATCTTCTTTTGCTACATTTCAAAAACAACTTCAGGTTTTTTTAGGCTGAGAAATTGCAGTTTTGTAGTCACATAGAAGCATTTGAAAAAAGGTCCATGACAAAACAACTTCCAGAGTTTTCTGAATGAGTTTTAAGAGTTCCACCACTGCTTTGTTAAAACACCAAATTAAAAAAAAAAAACAAGCCTGTGGGTTTCTTCAGTCTGAAAGATTCCATAAGGCATGACCCTTTTGGGATGACCAAAGGACTGCTAGCAGGTAAGGGGGAAAAAGAATTCACTTGTCACTCTGGAACTTACAATAGATGCTTTTTGTTACTGCTCAATGTCACCCATTGGCAGTTTCACTCACTGGCCTGACAGAAACAAGATCAGTCATGTGCTCTCTCTCAGATATCTGTTCTGTTTCATTTATAGGAGTCAAAACAAGACACCAAGTAACATTGCCGCCTGTATAACTGAGATCCTCTACAAAGGAAGCAAGCAGCATATATTCTCTTCTGTGCTGATTTATTCTCCATAACTTTCCATCTGGAATTACCATTCCCAAGTAATCGCCACAAATATATGGAGGACTAATTTGGCAGGTATGCAAGTCCTTAGGATTCAGAAACGCCTTTACTCAAGGATTCCACGGGAATAGCCAACTTGGGCACAGCATAGTCAGCTTAGAGTCCCGGTTCACTCCTTCCTGCCTGAGTTTCTGAGCTGCATATGCTTTCTTCATTCCAACCCACTGACTCACTGAAAAATAAACATGGAGGTGATAATTAATTAGAGGCTGCATTTTCCTTTCCTACAAGTTAAGTGTTTCTTCCTGCCAGAATATGGCTTTCAGGAAAGGAGGTAGGTGTGTAATGTCCCTGTGTTTTGGTTTACATTGGTTCATTTTTCATCAGATTCTCCAAGCTTTGATACCTGCGGCTTAATATTCATAACATTTTGCTTGGATTTCCAGCTTTACTCAAAACCCATATAACTTCCACAACCAGTTGAGACAAACCAGATGAAAGATTTCAACCACATCCACTCACCACACCAATTTGTTGCTGTTTTCTTAGGTTTCTCATTCCCTGTCTGTGTGGCTTGGTTCGTGTGAGGCCGGATTCAAAAACGGGTGGGAAAATATTGCCTAACTAAAAGAGTGTTAATCATTTCCACTTAATAGAGGGAACATTTTTATTGCTACTTTGCTGATGGAATCTTTCCCCGAGGCAAGAAACAATAACAAAATCCCTCCTACCTGCCTGTCTCGGAAGAATTCTAATCTGTCTGGGAAATAACCATGGCCAAGAGATGTTTATGGATGCCCCCAGGGACACAGTACTCCTTCGACTGCTCTGAGGAATTGCAGGACAGTTTGAACAAGCCCTGCATCAGCGGGATGAAAAGTATAAGTGCCGAACTTAGAGGCTCTGGGTTCCAGTTCTGGTAGCCATATGTCATCTGTGACCTTGGAACAGTCTAAAACAGTCACTATTTACTGAACATACTGAACACCACTAATTTGTCTAGCATTTTGCATTCATTTCTAAAAATCTCAGTAACTCGACAATGTTTATTGAGTCCCATCATGCCGATTAAAATAAAATGAGGCACAGAGAGGTTCAGTGACCTACTTGAGTCCAAACAGCAATTTGCTGAGCCAGTAACAAGTTCTGGGTTTTATTTTTCTCATTCCCAACCTATTACCTTTCACTATACCATGACAAGTAATTTTCCTTTCCTGGGTTTTAGTTTTGATTTATTTTAATCTAAAAAATAAGGTGATTGGGCTAAGCCATAAAGACCTCTCTGAATGTGGGTTCCATGTGACACTTAAGTGGGCCTAGCTTTAAACTTGGTGAGATTACAGTTTGGTTCAGTTCAGCCAGAACAATACACATATTTATAAAATAAAGTTGAGCAGCATTGGGTAGGAGGTGGTATGAGATTGGGGTCTGGTATTAATCTGGGAAAGCTTCCAGCCTAAAGGGTTTTCATCTGGCCCAGGAAGGAAGAGTCGCAATTTGGTGGGGGGATGGGTGAGCAAGCAGTTAATGGCTCAGAAGAACGCAGAGAAAATACTGTTGTCCAGGATTCAAAGTGAGAGACCATTAGCAGGTCTGACTGACTGAATGACAGACTCTCGGGATCAAGGCCCTTGTGCTGGGGAAAATGAAAATGGGCCCCTCACTCAGTCTCCTTCCCTCCATGGGAATTCAATAAACGTAATTGATTGACTGACTGAGGTGAACTCAACTGCAGAATCGCTTTGAAGCCCACACTTACAAGCCATAATTGAGAAACTGTCAAGAGATTCCATTCATGGAAAACCATGAAAGAATAATGTTTCCATGTTTCAGAGCTTGCCAAAATATAGAGTTTCCTTTCTGCTGTTAATTTCCTCCCCCTTCTATTCATTTTTTAAACTTTTCCATCAAGAAGTCTATTTTGTAACTATGTGTAATTAATGTTTAGCATCTTTCAGAATCTTCAAACCAGTTAGCAAATGTTGACAGTGTAACTCTTCTAGTATCCCAGGAGGAAAAGAGCATTAATTGTAAAGAGTGCTCTATTTTTTTTCCAGATAAAGTAAGGAAATTCTAAGATTCATAGGCTCATTAGCCACAAAGTAACCATAAAGAAATGCAGGCTGGGAATTATCACAGAACTCTTTATAGTGAGTTCTTAGAGTTTGGGATGGTTTTTTTTTTTCTTTTTTCTTTCTTCTTTTGTTTTTGAGTTGGAGTCTCACTCTGTCGCCCAGACTGGAGTGCAGTGGCCGCTCCCGGCCACCACAGCCTCGACCTGCTGGGCTCCAGCGATCCTTCCGCCTCAGCCTTCCAAGTAGCTGGAATTACAGGCGTGCGCTACCACACCCGGCTGATTTTTTTGATTTATTATAGAGATGAGGTCTCGCCAAATTGCCCAACCGGGTCTCGAACCCGCGGGCTCAGGCAATCCACTCACCTCAGCCTCCCAAAGGGGCGGGATTACAGGATGAGCCACCGAGCCCGGCTGGTTTTTTTTTTTTCCTCTAACATGGTATTAATCACCGGTTCCTACGTGTGTCTTAGGAGACTCAATCGTTGAATCTATAGAAACAATCATATCTACTAAGTGCCAGGCATTTTTGCTAGACACGTTACATGTGTTACCTTTACTTTGGTTTTTTGTTTTGTTTTTAGTGCCAAAATCTGTATTCATTTGTGTACTATCTTTAATCATCAAAGTACTACTTTGAAAGGAGTAAGTTTCGGAGCAGTTCAGTGACTTGCCCAAGGCAGCAAAGCCAGAGTTGTAGCCCTGATCTGCTTGACCCCAAACTCCCTGCCCCTCCACGTGCACCTTGTAAGGGAAAAGTCAGAACAACAGGCGCCTGTCCTTATTCTCTAACAAGCACAGTCATTGGCATGATATTTAATAATTGTTTCAGAATATCCTTAGGCCTTTGTAGTATCACTTGGAATGCGCCATGAAGCATAGCTGCTCTAAAATATAACAGCTACCACTTGGCCCGGTGCAGTGGCTCACACTTGTAATCCCAATACTTTGGGAGGCTGAGGCAAAAGGATTGCTTGAGGCCAGGAGTTTGGGATCAGCCTAGGCAACATAGAAAAAACTTGTCTCTACCAAAAAAAAAATCAAAAAATAAGCTGGACATGGTGACATGTGCCTGTAGTCCCAGCTACTTGGGAGGAGGATGTGGTAGGATAATTGTGTGAGCACAGGAGGTCAAGACGGCAGTGAGCTATGATCTCATGCCACTACACT
The DNA here is from genome assembly GCF_000164805.1 of Carlito syrichta. NCBI lineage: Eukaryota > Metazoa > Chordata > Mammalia > Primates > Tarsiidae > Carlito > Carlito syrichta. The sequence goes on from NW_007233086.1 coordinate 239,201, forward strand.
CCAGTCTGGGCAACAGAGTGAGACCCTGACTCAATAATAATAATAATAATAATAATAACAATAATAACCAAGGTGAAACTATTAAGATAGGAGTAGTTGTGAGGAAATGTTCACTGGAAGGTTAAAATTAAGTTTAAATGAACTTTTATAAAGAAAGAATGGCAAACCTTGGGGTCAGGCAAACTTGAGATGGGTGGGGGCCTCCTATGTTGACTGTCATCTTGGAACACAGAAGATATTGGCCTTCATGGGATGATATTTAGGCTTGGTAAGATGAATTTTGGCAGGAATAGGGGATGGAGCTGGTTCCCTAGATTTGAGGAAGGAATAAAAGGAATCAGAACAGAAAAACAAAAGGCTGGAAGAAGGGATATCAGATGTCCACCTGAGTTGGGATTAGTACTGAGTGTTTACAGGAGGATGGAAAAATAACAAGCAGCGGTTAATAAATCACATGACTAATAAGGAAAGGACTGTAACAACCAACTACAAAGACAATTAACTGAGAAGACACTGAAACAAACAAACAAACAAACAAACAAAAGACGTAGTCAAGCCAGCTAAGACCAACATAGAGATGGAGTTGACCTGCAAACAACCTCCAGGCTCATTGTACCCTCCTTACATACTAAATGACACTCCCACCAGTGCCATGACAGTTCCTATGTTGACCAAATAAGGACAGAAAAGGTGAGGGAACCCAATTCCAGGAAATCCCCACCTCTTTCCCAGAAAACCCACGGATATCCTACTTAGAGCAATAAAAAGAAAAACCCCCAAACTCCATTGGGTTGATTCCCTTTCACTTCCTCTCAAGTATGTACTTTCCCTTTATGATAAACCTCCTTTGCTTTTGCTCCACTCTGACTTGTCCTTGAATTCTTTTTCATGATGGTGTCAAGAACCTGGGTACTAGGCTGAGATTGAGGGTGACCCCTGCTTCAGAAGATCCTCCCGAGTCCTCCAGCATCACACCCCCAAAAATATCCCGTTCTTTCCCACTATTAAATAAAAGGGGAGAACGAAATGGTTTCCAACCAAGTGACATTCCTGTTCGACACTTCCCTGAACATGTTTTGCCAGAGGAAGAAAGTACAAGGGCCTGTGGCAAAAGTGGCTACAAAACCAAACCTCTCCAGAGGAAGAAGAGACATGCACAGCAGAGCTCAGTTGGAGATTTTCCCTGCAGCATCAGTGGAACTATGGTCGCATCTTTGCAGACCCTTCTGATCAGAGCCTTCTGTGTTGTGCACTGGATAATCCAGATATATTAGCTCCTCCTTTCAGTTTATTCCAGCCAGGTATTCAAATTCAATGCTGCCTCATCAGCAGAATCTTGTGACCATTGCTAGGAAAATCTCTGGAGGGATGAAAGAGCGGGAAAGCAAGGCTTCTTTGGTGACATTTGGTCCCAGTATTTTTCCAGACACCAATTTTCTTATTATATATAAAAAAGTTAAGCCCCCTACTGGTTTCACACACTGCTTGTTGTGTTTTCTGTACTTATAACCCAAGGCAGCCCTAACAAATAATACTTGCATCTAGGAGATGCTTATTCCTAAGTGCCCTGTAGTCTTACACATTGGCTTTGCCATTCTCATACAGATTAATGATTGCTTACAAATGTGGCACAGTGTGTAGACCAACACTGCTCCAGGTGAATTACATTTCTTCCAAAGGCAAGCACTGACATGGGCACTGTTAAATCAAATCCATCTGCATTTAAGCATATAAGCCTATTGCACATAAATGTACATCTATAGTTGACCCATGAGCTCAGGAATACAGCCCACATTAAAATTTTTGCAAGTCAATACAAATATGCAAACTAAAAGATTCTTGGTAATGCTACCAGTCTGACCATTCCCACAGGCACTCGGCTAACCTCAGCTACAATGCTGTCAGGGAAGGACTGGGTGTTCAAAGACATCTGCTAGAGTAGCTTCAGGCAGCAGATAGAATTTGGATCAATAACAGCTGCAGAGACAATCTCTCCAAAGCAGTCAGAGACAGCTTAGTTTACATCTGATGGCTCTTTTTTTATTTGTACAATTACTCTTGCCACAACTTCCACAGAAAATCAGAGACTAAGAGTGTGAAGACACGCAATGAATGCAGTGGTGCTGAATGCAGTGGTACTGAAGAGAGCCATCCTCTCTGTCCTCCCAATGTCCTCGCAGGACATGGCTCTCCTGTTTGCTTACTGTGTCTGTCACTTGCCTTCTCCATGGCAAAGAGTGAATTCTTTGTTCAAGACAAAAAACAGCCACTATTATATTTATTTCATGTCCTCATGGTTAACACTTTGTCCCCTTGTGTGTTCTTTTTTAAGTAAATTCTTTTTTTTCTTTTTTAAGTAAATCTTTTTTTTTTTTTTTTTTTGAGTTGGAGTCTTACTCCATCGCCCAGACTGGAGTGCAGTGGTCGCTCCCAGCCACCACAGCCCCGACCTGCTAGACTCCGGTGATCCTTCCACCTCAACCTTCCAAGTAGCTGGAACTACAGGTGCGCACTACCACACCCGGCTAATTTTTGATTTTATGTAGAGATGAGGTCTCACCAAGTTGCCCAGGCGGGTCATGAACCCATGGGCTCAGGTGTAAATTCTTAAATAATGATAAACATTCACCAAGGACAGAGATTTTAATGCCTGAACAGGTACATGGGCTGTCTTTCAGTTCTTTCCTCTCTAATCCTTCTCTTTTCTTGCTTTATTTAAACATGAGACTCAGGAAGATTTCTTTTTCCCTCACCCATTACACAGCAACTGGATATCAGTTTAGAGTCATTTTCCTCAGAGGGTTGGCAGTATAGATGGGGAAACTCTAGTACTTCCTGGCACATCAAACACTTAAGACTTTCAGCCTTTCCTTGTAGGGGAAGAGCAGCCCCAAGTGAGTACTTTCCTACAGCCTTATTGAGGAACCTAGTGATAGACATATTATAATTTTGATAACAACCAGGGAGGTAGTCTACGCACCTTAACCTACTGGCTCACTCTTCTGGAAACTTAATGTAGACAGCCTTCATGGGTTTTTTGTTTTGTTTTGTTTTGTTTGAGTTGGAGTCTTACTCTGTCGCCCAGACTGGAGTGCAGTGGCATGCTCCCAGCCACCGCAGCCTTGACCTGCTGGGCTCTGGTGATCCTTCTGCCTCAGCCTTCCAAGTAGCTGGAACTATAGGCACGCGCTACCACGCCTGGCTAATTTTTTGATTTATTGTAGAGATGAGTTCTTGCCAAGTTGCCCAGGCAGGTCTTGAACCCGCAATCCACTTACCTCAGTCTCTCAAAGCGCGGGATTACAGCCTTCGTGTTTTAAACCGTATCCTAGCAAGCAGACTTGCCTAGTCATTGCAGTGGACGATCTCTGCAGTAAGAACCACATTCAAAAATGCTATGAGTATCTGATGTCTGAATTATCAGCAAGTCCCTCAGCAGTTCTGCATTTTACTACAAAGTAAAAACCACGCCTCCTTTTCATAACACTGAATCAGGCACCACACGATGGAGACCAATCACTGTGCTCTCTTCCTGCTTCAGAAATAAAAATTCTTATATCTTCATGCCACTGCACATTCCATATGTCAATGTATTATGTGTATCCACCTACCTTTAGTGCTAAGGTAAGTAAAAAATCCCATGGTATTTCTGTAATCCATGGGAATGCTTACCTACCTTAGTATTACATGAAAAAAAATGTGTTTACCAGAATTTTTTTCAGGGAGAACACTGAAATTCTTCAGAAAAAGTTCATGGTGTTAAGGAGCAAGTAAGATTTCCTTCATAGTGTTCTGCAGGATGGGATGAATGAACTCCCTAGTTCTGTCAGAAAGGTATAGAAAAGCAGAAAAAGCAAGGGGTGGGGAGGAGAGGGACAGAGAGGACAAAAAGCCAACACTCCATAGAGAGATCCATTTCCCCAATATCTTATTTTATTTTATTTTTTGAGACAGGGCCTTGCTCTGTCATCCAGGCTAGAGTATAGTGGTGCAATCATAGTTTACTGCAGCCTCGACCTCCTAGGTTCAAGCAATTCTCCCACCTCAGCCTCCCACAGTGTTGTGATTACAGGCATGAGCCACTATGCCTGACAAGCAATGCATTTTTTTTTTTTTTTTGATTTGGAGTCTCACTCTGTCATCCAGACTGGAGTGTAGTTGAACAATAATGGCTCACCGTAGCCTCAACCTCCTGGACTCAGGGGATTCTTCCGCCTCAGCCTCCCAAGTAGCTGGGACCATGCCCAGCTATTTTTTTTTTTTTTTTTTGTAGAGATGAGGTCTCACTATATCGATCAGGCTGCTTTTGAACTGCTGGGCTCAAGCTGTCCTCCCACCTTGGTCTCCCAAAGTGCTGGGATTACACGCATGAGCCACCACACCTGGCCTAGGAACTATGTATTTTCATCCTATGAAGATGAATGATAAATTCTCTTTATGTAGTTACTACGTGGCAATCCCACTTTAGCCGACAATCAGAAGTTGTCATCCTTCTTGATTCATATGAGAAAACTCATTTGAATTATGCACATCACTCAGGGTACTCAGGAATGCTTCTTAGGCAAAGACAATATGGTCCTACTATTTAGGAAGCTGAAACGAGCGTCAGAGAGTAACTATCATGAGATGGAACTTATTTGGCAGGACCATAACAGGCAGAAGTGGGAGGCTATCACTTCAGGCAGAGAGAAGACTCAGTGTGTCTAGGGAAGATCCTGCAGTCTATTCACCTGGAGAGCAAGAGCCCAGTCAGCCCAGGGAACCCCCCTTGTCACAAGGGCTGGAGTCCCATGAAGGCACTACGGCCATGCTCCTGTGAGCTTTCCCTGCAGTGGGCAGGACAAGAGGAAACCAGAGAGGAAGAGACTGGAGGAGTCCGACTGCTAACTGCAGGTGGCAAACTGGGGCCCCAGCTATCAGCATAGGCCTGTCGCCTGCCTCCTTGTCTGCTCATCTGCTCAAGAGAAGATTGACTTTTCTGTACTGCTTCTTCCCTTTCTCCAGTTTTCTAGCAGGGCCCTGCTTTCTGTCTCTCACAATCAAGAAGGAATGATAGGCAAAAAGTACATAGTCAGAGAGGCAGAAGAAGGCCTGTAGCAGAAGGCCTGTAGCACTGTTATGGAATGGAATGGAAAATAGCAGTCTCCAGAAAAACCCAATATTCAAGTTGAAAACAGCTTTCCATTTTAAAAAATGCACACAGTCAGATAATCAGGACCAGAAGTTTAAGGAATATTCTCCACAGGGGGTAGCTCAGCACCATTATAATTTGGGCATAAATACAATTTATATTCATTGCTTAGCGTGATCAGGGCTATTTTTTTTTTTTGAGTTGGAGTCTCACTCTGTCGCCCAGACTGGAGTGTAGTGGCACGCTCCCAGCCACTGCAGCCTCGACCTGCTGGGCTCCAGCGATCCTTCCACCTTAGCCTTCCAAGTAGCTGGAACTACAGGCCCGCGCTACCACGCCCAGCTCATTTTTTGATTTATTGTAGCAATGAGGTCTCGCCAAGTTGGCCAGGTGGGTCTCAAATCCGCGGGCTCAGGGAATTCACTCACCTCGGCCTCCCAAAGCACGGGATTAAAGGCTGAGCCACTGAGCCCGGCCGATCAGGGCTATTATGGTAGGCACAAATGACAGACTGGGAAGATCTTGTCGGATTAGACAGGAACTAGGGAGCCATGGAAAGCTGCTGAACAGGGGGTGATGTGATTGATATTCTTCTTGAGATAAATATTCCAGCAGTCTGTCCATTTAAAAAAGAGGGGAAAAAAAACCAGAAGATCAGAAATCAGATAAGAGATTCTGCCCAGTAAAAGGGATGATAAAGTATATTAAAAAGAGAAGGACGTGAGAAGAGAAAAAAAAATTAAGGTACCTGGAAAGCAAAATCTACTGACCCTTGTGAGAGGTAGAGGTCAATGAGGTTTCAGGAACGAAAGGGAGGAACGTGTCATCACAGAGGTGAGGACACCAGAAGAAAACTGGCTCCAGGGTGGCAGGGTCCAGCTCAGGCTCACCTATGTCGTTTCTGTTGTGAGACAGAACATCTGGGGAGGGTTGCGGGACAGCTGGGTATGCAGGTGCTGAGGAGGAGTCTGTGTGGGGTCTCACTTGCCACTGTCGTGTCTCCAAGTCAAGTATGATCAGTAGGTGCAGCCGCACGGACACAAGACGAACGTTGGGCTGGCCAGGCCTCCATTAGTGTGCTCATGATGCTTTACTGCTGGGTTTCATGCTCATGTCTCTTCATTTACAGATTCTGAGTTTATGTACACAGCTTAGGTCTCCACTGCCCAGTGCTTGGTGTACACTGAGTGCTCCAGACACGTCTGCTGAGGTGGTAAGTCGGTAGATCCTCTTTGTGTTTATATGCAGCCCTATTCACAGTTCCCAAATCCCTTCCTTACATACAAATAAGATGTCATATTAGTAAACAAATGATGTATATGTATTGTCATAACCATATTCATAAAACCTGTTTTAAAGAAAGAGTAAATCAGGGGTTTGTCCCTCACGTTGAGAATATACCTTCAGGTTTTTTAGCATTTTGGGCGTTCTGTTTGGTCTAATGGTTTGTTAGCAGTTGTTAGAACTTGTATTTTCTTTCAACTAACAAGAACCTAAGAAAGACCTTTGGGCAACACCTTGGACGTAGTTTTTTAAGGCAAATATTTTTTAATTTTATGAATGACTGAATGTGGACTCAGCACTAACATGTGACTCACTTTTGTCCCCAGCACAGGTTTTTAGAAACACAAACTCAAACTGCAGAAACGGAGGTCTGCCAAGGCTCCTGTGAGGCCTACCTCTGCTTGGGGCTCTCCCTCTTCCCTGCACATGTGGGTGCTCCCTAAGGAACATGGTACTTCTGCCAGGACACATATTTTACCCCGTGTTCTAGGTTACCAGGACATGATCATCTGTGAGTGTTTTCTATTCTAGATTTCTACAAAAGAGGTCCCTTTGATCACATATACACTGTAGATGCTCCTCAGAGGCATGACTTAATAGTAAAATATGAACTTCAGAATTTTATTCTTCAGTGATTTCCTGCCCCCCAACCTTGGGCAGAAATGGCTTCCTGAAAGTTTTCTTTCTTTCTTTCTTTCTTTCTTTTTTAAAGAAGGCAAACCTTGAAAACAACATCTGGTGTCGAGTTCAGAAATGAGAACCAGACATGCTTGCTTCTCTGTATTTCAGTTCATGTGATTAGCCTGCCAGCATGGTGAAAGGAAAAAGGCTTGCTAATTTAATTTTTGTTTTATTTTGAAGAAATAATAGAAATATTTTAATGCCCAAAGTAGTTATGGGTCTTTTTTTAAAAGTATACAGATCATCCCTGAATATACATAAAGAATATTAGAATTAATTTGCTCTTGGGATATAGTTCTCATTATAATAATTCACAGTCAAAAGATTCTGCTAAGGGTTTCTTCTAAGTAACAACAGCAAACAATATTAAGTGCTCATAGACTGCTTTAAAAATTGATTTTCAAAAAAAGTTGATTTTCAAATAATTGGCGGTATAAGTGCTCCTAAAAAAAAAAAAGTGCGAATGACCATTTGATCTAGTCATCTCATGTTAGCCCACATCTCGTTCAGAATGCCTTCTATTAAAGAGTTAGCAGAGTTTTTGTTTATTAAAAACTTCAAACAATGATTTATATTATGAAAAGAAAAATTTGAGATATATGTAAAAACATTTGGGAAGGTGATTAATACAATTTTAAGTTGGTGCTTAAAGTTTACCAAGCACTATGGAGCTATTTTATTTTACCTTTATAATAAATGCAAAGTAATTCAAGCACACATTGTTATTATCATTTAGCAGATGATAAAGTTGAAATTGGCAAACACAGTATGCTATAATTGCTTTCATAGAACTAGTATGTACTAGAACCTAGAACTTCTGTGTCTTAGGTCAGAGCTGTATTATTATTTGATGCTATCTTTATACAAGTTACTGAATATCCAACCAGTTATGTCCTTAAGTAGCTGGATTTGGGACCTAGAGTTTAACTGCACTCAATCCTAGAAAAATCTATCCACGTGAAATATTAGCACTTTAGCCGGGCTCGGTGGCTCAGCCTGTAATCCCGCGCTTTGGGAGGCTGAGGTGAGTGGATTGCCTGAGCCCGCAGGTTCGAGACCCGCCTGGGCAACTTGGTGAGACCTCATCTCTACAATTAAAAAAAAAAAAAAAAAATTCAGCCGGGCATGGTAGTGCGTGCCTGTAATTCCGGCTACTCGGAAGGCTGAGGCGGAAGGATCACTGGAGCCCAGCAGGTCGAAGCTGCAGTGACTGGGAGTGGCCACTGCACTCCAGTCTGGGCGACAGAGTGAGACTCCAACTCAAAAAAAGAAAAGAAATGTCAGCACTTAAAAACAAAGATGTTAACATTACACTTGAAATACCAATGTGGTAAAGAATTCAATAGATCTGGACCTCATTACTTTGATGGAATGTTTTTATTAATGGATTTTTCCTAATTGACTTTGTAAATGATTTCATTTTCTGCTTTTTTGATTATTTTACATGTAACCTTCTCCATAATCTTTCCATTCCAAGCAATTATCCAGTTATAAAAATGGTCCCTTTGTTCATTCAAGTATAGAAAAAGAATAAAATTGTCTCATGCATATTATGCATTAATAAGATTTATTCTTCTTTTTTGAAGGAGAATGGAAAGGTATCTTTTAAAATCTGCTCTACATCTGACAAATGAGAAAATGGAAATGGAATGCTTCCCTTTTATAAAAGGTGTTTTCTAAGTTTCACAGTGGCACAGCCCTTGGGCTGTCCTGCTGAGGTCAATCCCAAAGTTTTATTCCAGGACTAGGTTATCAAGTTTCCCCAAATGACCATGAGTTTTTCCTTTTTCCTACCCCTTCCCCAATAAATACATACTCAATCTTGTCACTTTATGTAGGATTAATTATAAAAACAACAATAGGTGTCTCTTGTTGTAACAACTTACTGTTTCCAGGTGTGGAAACACAGAAGGAATGCTTAAAAATCACAAAATAATGATGATGTATTTTTATAGTGTATACAGTTTGGCTTATTCCTCAAACTCCATGACATATACGGTGATGTTTGTATTCTTCCCGTGCTAACAAAATAGAAATAGGAGCTCAGTAAACTATGTGAAGTTACATGGTCAGAAAGTGGCAGAGTTGCATGAATCCTGGCACCTGCTCTGCTGTGCAGCTGAGGGTGTTCACGCCCCCACATTCTCTAATTCTGAAGCTGTGTTCACTTGAAGAGTCAGGTGTGACAGGCATGGACCAGCCTGAGATCAGAAGCTCCGCGTTCTTGTCTCAATGCCCCAGCTGGAGTCTGTGTGCTCAGAGCACAGGACACCACAGTTCAGGGCATGGCCTAGAGGCATAGCTCCCAACATCACTTCCTTTATCACTAGCTTGAGGGTGTGGGCAAGACCATGTCTTTCTCTCAGTTTCCTCATCTGTCACATGGAGATTTTTAGGAAATAGCCTGTAATCCCGCACCTTTGGGAGGCTGAGGTGAGTGGATTGCCTCAGCCCACGGGTTCGAGACCCGCCTGGGCAACTTGGCAAGAACTCATCTCTACAATAAATCAAAATATCAGCCAGGCGTGGTAGCGCATGCCTGTAATTCCGGCTACTTGGAAGGCTGAGGCGGAAAGATCACCGGAGCCCAGCAGGTCGAGGCTGCGGTGGCCGGGAGCGGCCACTGCACTCTAGTCTGGGCGACAGAGTTAGACTCCAACTCAAAAAAAAACAAAAAAACAAAACAACAAAAAAAGGAAATTTAAATAAGAAAGTTCTCAGCTGCAGTAAGTGTTGCATAAATCATTGCTAATAGCATTTTACTTTAAGTTGATGTCTCTTCTCCCAGTAATGCTCAGCAATTGACAATATGTATATAAAAGTTTCTTGGAGGAGAGGAAATGAAAACCCATATAGGCTTCGTCACACACAAAATGCTGCACACACAGAAACCTTTTCCCCAGGTATTCACAGTCTACCTCTTGGAATTATTGCAAGGTCCTAGGACTGAACAAATAATATATCTTCCATAGCCATGTGACTCCCTCTTATCTCTGGGTTCTCACTCTTATAATAATAAATCAATTTAGAGTTTACCAAAAATTTTTGCTGAATTCCATTATGGATTTTCTTGATCAACAAATAGTTAAAGTAGCATTAGAATTATCAGTGGGGTAAGAAGCCATTGCTTTGTGATTGTATTTGGCATTACTCAAAAGGGATGGAAATCACTTTAGATTTCAAATCTCAAACAACATGAATGTATAAGTATTTTTTAAATCATGTGATTTAATTTGATAATGATTTCCAGAGGCTACAAGGTTTCTTTCCTTTTATGAGTTGAGCCCATTCCCTTGAATGTGTGCCAACAAGTAAATCATGATAGTATTTGATAGAATAATGATAGTTAGCCGGGCTTGGTGGCACACTCTGTAATCCCGCGCCTTTGGGAGGCTGAGGTAAGTGGATTGCCTGAGCCTGCGAGTTCGAGACCCGCCTGGGCAACTTGGCGAGACCTCATCTCTACAATAAATCAAAATCAGCCGGGCGTGGTAGCGCGCGCCTGTAGTTCCAGCTACTTGGAAGGCTGAGGCGGAAGGATGACTGGAGCCCAGCACGTCAAGACTGCGGTGGCCGGGAGCGGCCACTGTACTCCAGTCTGGGTGACAGAGTGAGACTCCAACTCAAAAAAAAAAAAAAAAAAAGAATAATCATAGTTGACAATAAACAACTGTTTTATCTTTGTCTCCTTTTGATTTTGTTATTATCCCCAAAATTTTAGGATTGGATACAGTAGTAACAAATGTAAATGACAGAAACTCAATCCTAATTCCAAAGAATTCATTCAAAGAGACCCCACACTCTTAATACCAATATTGGGTGTTGATGATTTCACTAACATTCTTGTGTACATACATTCAGAATATCTCTATATCATTTAGCATGCTGTCAGTCACAAGTAATAGAAAACTCAAAAATGACTTAGATGTTAAGGAATGATTTGCATAGCTGAAAACTGAGAGATAACATGGACTTCCAGGAGAGATTAACCTGACAGCCCTGGGTGGGTTTCCCTACAGTTCTCTTCACGTATAATATGATCCGAATGGAGCAGGGTGGCTTTAGAGGATGCAAACACCAAAACCATCAATGACCACAGCCTGGTGGGGTGAGGGGAAGGTGAGTAGATTTCAGAACTCTATCATAAAAGATAAAATGTCTTTCCGAATTTCCCAGCCACTCCCCTACCCTCAAATTCCTTTGGTCAAATCGAGTTGCATGCCCCCTAATGCATCAGCACTTGAGGCAGTGGGTGGTGGAATCACAGCCCACCCAACGTCACCTTCCCCTGAGGTTCTTGGCAGAAAAGTATGAACAAAACAAACTGGGATCCCTTCACAAGGAGAAAGTGGCGAGCACGCACTACTTTATAAGCGCTCATCAGCATCTCTTCTTCCAATATCTACCCATTCATTTTTCTAAGGGGTATTACTTAAATTAGTTAAGATCCTGAACCACAAATACCTCTTCTGACGTGCCCTTAGAAGTCAGTACAAATGTTTTATATATTAAATAAATTGGCTTGAGCTATGAAATTTTTATACTGCTGGCAACAGACTGCATTACAAGGCACGGACAAGATCAAACTTTAAGCTCAATGACTGGGATAGGTCCAAGTAGAGGAAAACAGGTCTCTGCAGATATGTTTTATACATATATAATGGTGCACATTTCCTCTTAAAATGTAAACCAGAAGACTTCATGCAAACGCACATTAAAAAGGAAAAATGAGGTTTCTCATGAAAAGCACTCTGCCTGTGGACAAGGCACTGGGAGTGGTGCAGTATTCAGATTTCTATAATGCCAGATTCTACTACAACCCAAAGATTAATTTTAGGCAGTTCCTGTTCAGAACCCAGTAACAAAAAGAACTTCCCTGGAAATGAGATTTTTACCTACTACTGTTAATGTTTACTGTAATTTTCAAATAATGAAAAATGAGGGATTTTCAGGTTCTAATAAAGCCAAGAGGAAAATACAGACTTTCTGGAAATGTTATTTTGGACACTATAACTGTATTATTTTAGTTTATTTAGAATTTCTTTTTGATTCACTGCCCTATAACTGTTCTAATGTGAGCTTCAAAGAAGCAATTCTAAAACTAATTTAAGATGGAAAATTGATTAATTGTTGATATTAACTGATTACTTAAGTAATTATAAAACAGACACTCTGTGTCCAGAAATAATTATAATGCATAGTTTCTGCCCTCAAGGATTTTAAAATCTATTCATAAGGGTCACCCAAAAATGTTTAAAACAGTTAGTAAACAATAACATAGTATTTAATTAACCACTAGATTGCGAGTCAGGGTACACTGATGTAGAAAAGTTCAAATGAGGAAAAGTCTTCACAATCACACTAATATCTATGTCATGTACAAGGTATGTTCTAGAATATGCCAATTAACCTCATTACAGCCCTACAAATTCTCATCATAATCAATATGTTGTAGACAAGAAAATTAAGGCATAGAAAGATAAACTTGCTCAAAGCCAAGAAGTTAATAAAAAGTAGTTTAAGAATTGAGCACACAAAGTCAAATACCATAATTTAGTCACTTATCTAATAAGGTATTTTGACTTTGTGAAATAAGACAAAATTGGTGAGTACCTTGTAGACTTGGCAGTCCTTGATCAAAGAGGACATTGAAGGGTGTTTTAGGAAGGAGAATCAGTGGAGGACATCATCACTGCAGTACATCATATATATTGAGGTACTTAAAGAAACTGCCCAGACTGAGTCTAAAGTATGGGATAAGTAGTAGGGGGAGAAGAGATTGTGCACATCCAATGGGGTTGGATTATAAAGGTTAATAAAGGCATTGGTGAGGTACACAAGACAATTTTTTGGCATAAAATAACTGTTTAAGTTCTCATCTCCTCTCTTTCCCTTCTTTCAGCTGAATTCTTAAACTTCAAAGCACTTGAAATGAACCACCAGAGACTACCCAACATCTTTCAGATGTTTAGATTAAACTCAAAAGTGTAGACATGTTCTTAATAGCTAAGAGGTTAATACTTTTCAAATCCTGGGTCAGACTACTCCAGGGAGAAAACAGGAGACGCTGCAACGACCTGAACATCCCACAAGCCCGGGTGGCTTCCTTCACGTCCATACATACACAGTCCGGCATAGCCATGTCAGCCTGACATGAAACACAGCCTCACACATCTTAGGATGAAGGTCTCCTCCTAAACTGAAGTGGAGAGAGCTCCAAAACTGAAATTGCTCATACACAGGTTTTTTATAAATATGGGGCAATCTCTAGGAGAAAACAAAAAAAACTGGTCATTGTGGTTGCCCCTGGGAAAGGTCACTGGGCGGCTGGGGGATGTGAAAGAGATGAGACTTATTTTTTCCTGTCAATCTCTTGTGCTTCTTCAACTTGGAAAGTTATCTATCTATTATTGTATTTTCAAAAAATATGCATTTTACAAGTGAGTTAGCTTTCTACTGAAGACTATGACCATGTTACCTCCTAGTCTCCCAATCTTCAGGCAAAATACTCCAGTTTCCAGTTTGTAGTGCACTCATTATTTAGATTAAGTCGTCTCTGGTTTGTTCAGGTCCACCAAAAATGGTGGCACCCCAAACTAGACATAACATTGAAGGTATCAGCTGGTCCAAGAGTATAGAAGAACTCCACTGTACCTCTTAGTTGCTGCAGCTTTATTTATGCAACTCAACATTTAATTAGTTGTTTTGGCAGCTACAGTCTGTTGACTCACATGGTGGATGCAGTCAGCTGGAACCCTCAAGTTCTGTTACATCTCATCTTCTTCAGTACGTCCGTCCACCATTGGATTTTGGGACTTTGTATTTATCTCTGTGGAATCTCACAGTGTTTATTCTGGCCCATGACTTCAACCTGTCAAAATCTTTTTTTGGATTTGATTCCAGAACTCTTCTTGATTTTTGTCTCTGTAAATTTGATGCACATAATATTAATTTTTTCCTCCAGGCCACTAGTAAACAAGCAAAGCAAAAGAAGCCTAGTTTCAGGCTACTAGTGCCCTCTCTCCAGTTTTCAAGATTAAAGCTAGTCCTTCAATACTTTTTTATAATAATCATTTGCCTATTGATAATCTACCCATTCTATTGTTGTTTTACTTACTTTTTTTTTCAAGAGTACTGTGAAAAAAGTTGTTGGATTTCTTGCTGAAATGAAATAAAAAGTAACATATACAAGGATGATTTTCATAGGATGAGGATGAGTTATACAAAAATTTGTATGTATGTGTACATGTGTGCACATGTAGGTACACACATATCAAGATGCACTTTCCGCCGGGCTTGGTGGCTCAGCCTGTAATCCTGCGTCTTTGGGAGGCTGAGGTGAGTGGATTGCCTGAGCCTGCGGGTTCGAGACCCGCCTGGGCAAGTTGGCGAGACCTCATCTCTACAATAAATCAAAAAACCAGCTGGGTGTGGTAGCGCATGCCTGTAATTCCGGCTACTCGGAAGGCTGAGGCGGAAGGATTGCCAGAGCCCAGCAGGCAAGGCTGCAGTGGCTGGGAGCGGTTACTGCACTCTAGTCTAGGCGACCGAGTGAGACTCCAATTCAAAAAAAAAAAGATGCACTTTCCTCAGGAGAGGATCCATAGCTCTTACTGGATCTTTTAGAACAATTCCTGACATTAAAAAAAAGAAAAGAAAAGAGGCCGGGCACGGTGGCTTAAGCCTGTAATCCCAGCAATCTGGGAGGCAAAAGGATTGCCTTAGCCTGCGGGGTAAAGACCAGCCTGGGCAACATGGTGAGAACTCATCTCTACAATAAATTTTTAAAAATTCGCCAGGTGTGGTAGTGCAGGCCTGTAGTTCCAGCTACTGGAAGGCTGAGGCGGAAGGATCGGCAGAGCCCAGCAAGTTGATGCTGGGGTGGCCATAGCATGCCACTGCACTCCAGCCTGGGTGACGGAGTAAGACTTCAACTCAAAAAAAAAAAGAAAAAGTTTTAGAAGCATTAACTTAGTCAATTCTGCTGACATACAATATATAAAATAATTATATTTTTGAAATCTCTAACGACGCTTATTAATTGAGTACCTCCTATGTGCTGGGACTGCTTTAGATACTCAGGACAGGCATGTGAACACAGTAGATTAAGTCTCTGCCCACATGGAGCTTACATTCCAGTGAGGAAGAACACTAGATCACAGTGACTGAGAATAATAAGAAAATATGTAGTAGGTTTGAGGGCTAAAGAGCAAAACTGAAGCAGAGCAAGGACATCTGGGAAGGCCATTCCACAGAGAAGTTGGCATGTGTGCAAAGACATAAAAGAACGAAGATGCCTTGTGGGAAGAAAGCCCCCAGGCGGAGAGAGCTGCAAGGACATGGCAAAAATCTTTACCTCCTGAGGAGCAGCAAGGCCTGTGGAGGTGGGCTAAGAGAGGAGTGTGTCAGGGGCCAAGGTGGCTCTCCACCGGGGTGGTATTGCCTCCAGGGTGCATTTAGAAATATATCGGAGTTTTTTTGGTTGTCACACTGACTCTGGGACCCCACAGGCACTTGGGGGAGAGCAGGGATATCAAAAACCTTACAATCTGAGGGACCTTTTGCACAGTGAAAGGCTCTTTTGTCCAAAATGCCAACAATATCCCCATTGAGAGACCCTGAACAACTTTAGCCATTCTGTAAACTCCGGATTTTGCTCTGAATGAGATGGGAAGCTATCAGAGGCCTTGGCGCACAAGAATGAATGGTCTAATTTAGATTTTTTTAAGGTTCAATCTAGCTATTGTGCCAAGGTGAAGGAGACCAAGGCAGAAGCACAGAGATCAGTGATGAGGCAGTCACAGTCTCCCGCGTAAGAGATGATGATGGCTAATGATACAACCTGGGAAGAAGGAGATAAAACTGATGGATTCTGCATTAAATACTTAAGACAGAGTCAGTAAGTATCGTGAAGCATTAGAAGTGGAGCAGGAGAGAAAGGCGGGAGTGGAGAATGAATCCAAGATTTGGGACCTGGTCAACTGCTGTGATTGAAAACACAAGGAGAGAAAAGATTTGCTGGGAGTGGAAGAATTAGGAGGAAAGACCACATCTGGCAGCCACTGAGATTGATAGATAAATGTAAATGTACAAGGACATGCATTGTATATAGATTCTGTTGAAGAGGGTTGAAGATATAAATGTGGCTATTGGCACAGTGGAAAATATAGAATCAGAGATACATACACACAGAAAAATCTAAAAGAAACCCAAAACATTAACATCAGCTATTTCATTTATGAGGTCATTGATGTTTTTTCTTGCATGTTTTCTAAACGATTTACATGAAGCATGTCTTAATTTTATAAAATATAAAAATTATTTCAAATACCCTCCATGTAGCATACTTCCTAAAGCTCACCTGTGACAGAACTCTAATGTGACTTTTGTTTTACTAGGCTCTCTCTTTCTCCAACTGCTTAGTCATCAGCGACCAATGGACTCCTCGGTTACAGATGCCAGTTTTGGGGACTATTGATCTCAGCTTCACTTGACTGTGGTCATCAGAACTGGAAAGCCTCCATTTCCAGACCTCCAGAATTTTGATCCTGAGGAGGAATGAGAAACAGTAGCTGGTTAGCAGTTGGGTGTCCTCACAAAGCACAGCCTGCACTGTTCACTGGAGCTTTGGGGGATGGTAGAAAGAGGGAAGCAACCATCACTCGGGTCCCTTTCCTGGCTGTACCTGGAAAGTTACCAAATGAAAACAGCCCTGCCCAGTTGCCCTGAAAAGTCAAAGAGAGAGTGGGATCTAAAGCTGGAATGGCCTCTCTCTCCTCATTATGTGTCATTTGTCAATCACCGGCAAAAGGTGGTGTTTGCCCTCCAGCTGTGGGCCCGCCCAAGGTGTAGATCTCTCTGCGGGGAGCCACTTTCTTGCGGAACATTGCCTGGAAAATCAATGATTGTACCTTGCTTTGAAAGGAAAGGTAGGCTTTTTTCCTTTTTTTTTTCTTTTAATCCCATGGTTTAAACTAAAGGCAAGCCACCGAAGAAGAAGAAGGAAAAAAAAAAAGCACAATAAACTTTGTTCTCGCAGTGATGGACAATTTAGATATTGAAATGATGCTTATTAGAGCACACAGGAGGAGCCTTTTCTTCCTTCCTGTGGAGCCAACACATCTGAAATACACAGGTTGCTGCAGCATGGTGCAGGAGGATGTTGCACTCCTTTGTAGCCAGCCTTGCAAATGTGAGATGCAGACCTCTAAAAATACATTCATTTTGATGCCTACTGTTCAAACTCACTTTACAATATCAAAACACACTGCCTTCATTTGTACATTTTATTCATGTGATATAAGAAGTGCTTTTAAGCCGGGCTCAGTGGCTCAGCCTGTAGTCCCGCGCCTTTGGGAGGCTGAGGTGAGTGGATTGCCTGAGCCCGCGGGTTCCAGACCTGCCTGGGCAGTGAGACCTCATCTCTACAATAAATCAAAAAATCAACTGGGTATGGTAGCACATGCCTGTAATTCCGGCTACTTGGAAGGCTGAGGTGGAAGAATTGCCAGAGCCCAGCAGGTCGAGGCTGCGGTGGCTGGGAGCGGCCACTGCACTCCAGTCTGGGTGACAGAGTGAGACTCCAACTCAAAAAAAGAAGAAAAAAAAAAGAAGTGCTTTTAAAAATTTTTGGCATCATTTCAGGACCTAAATACTTGTCCCAGTACTATAAAGGAAAGACATGAAACTCAGCTGTGTTGTGAGCTCATGTAAGAAATACCCACCAGGCCATATTGCACAAGACTCTGTCTGATGTTCCTGAAGAAAACACCAAGCATCATGCAGATAACTCAAGCACATTTGTAAACTTTTTACAAGATCAGCATGGGTATCCCATCCTGAAATTCTAGAAGCAAGTAAGCTCCTCAGTACCTACTTGCTTCTAAAGTTTGCACCTTTGGTTTTCATAAAGGAGCACAGTGCTAGTGGATGCAAAACTGAATTTTCTCAAGATGTATTTGATCAGGAAAGTGCACTAAAAGCATTCATTAGTAGTTACTCCTTTTATTCTTTTATAAACTCAATACCATTCACAAAATAAGTAGAAACTGTAATAAAGGCATGATTTTACAGGTGACTCAAAATGCTTACGTAATCTGCACTAACACAGAGCCTGCTGAAATAAGAGAGAACACTCCCTCTCACTCTCTTCTGTCTTCATCTCATGATTTCCTCTAGAAACAGAAGCTGGTGCCCACTGGAAGAACCACCAGTAGAAGACCCAACTTAGCAAGCTTCCCTCTAATTTACACAGAGATGTGAGGTGACTGCATCTACTGTAATTTGTAAAGAGCACAGGTTTGGGGAGTAAGGATGGTTCTATAGTTTGGACCCATCAATCTCTTCCAGCATCTTTTTTCCTGTGGGCAGGTGGGGCATTCTGTAGTGAGCCCATTATCAGTTGGAAACAAAGTCCAATACAGAACACCGGTGGGAGACATGGAGCTGGCTTCTGACTAGAGCTATGCAGGGCTCCGCGGTATCCATCTGAAGCCAGGGAGGATGAGGGCACATGGGTCTGCACCTGTGAGTATGCTTATGCAAGCTACTGCCTTGGCTGGCTTTGATCACACCTAACTCACTCTAGGCTCCTTAGAGGTGAACTTTGGTAAACTTTTTACAAGGTCAACATGGGTAACCCATTCTGAAATTCTAGGAGTTTTGCCTAGATTCAGTATCAAAATAAGGACTTACCTTTCCAAGGTATGTGCTCCCAACTCTTGATTATTTGGCCCCATATCTGTCGCTTTTAATGTTGTGCATCCCTGAATAATACATAGGAGAATTGAAACTCAGAGGACCAGCACCATGAGATGGGGTTGTTGTGGAACATTCTAGATTTCAAAGTGTGTTCCATAAAGGTGCTTCTGCATACATATGGACTCTGTGGTGGTCCATGGCAACAAACACTGCTTGTTGCTTTTAACACTTTTTTTCTCATTATACCTCTACATACCTCCAACCCCCACCCCTCCAAAGGGGTGTGGGGGCTGGACATGGTGGCTTACATCTGTAATCCCAGCACTTAGGGAGGCTGGGGTGGGTGGATTACTTGAGCCCAGGAGTACAAGACCAACCTGAACCACATATTAGAGATCCCTATCTCTACAAAATAAAAAATAAAAATTAGCTGACCTGGTGGCATGTACCTACTCGGGGGCTGAGGCAGAAGAATCACATGAGCCCAGGAGGTTGAGGCTGTGGTGAGCCATGATCATGCACTCCAACCTGGGTGACAGAGACTACAACTCAAAAATAAATAAATAAGGTAGGGAGTCAGCACTGAGTGTCCCCTCTTCCTTTGTTGATTCCTTCTGAGTTCCCAACACTATGGCTTTATTTTCCTGTCTTACCTGGGATAACCTCTCTCCCCTTGCCAAATGGTTACAACCTCACTCATCACAAAACCCAGTTTACAGGCTCTGTGTCCATGGAGACTTTCCTAACCTGCCCACAGGAGTCATCTTTTACCAGGACTCCCACAGTTCTGTGCAGAGGCATTTCCTCGTAATGTGTTACAGGTGTTATCTCCCACACTAGGGTTCTAAGATGCCAGAAGGCAGGACTAGTGACTCTTTCTGTCCCTTGTTGTCAGAAAGATGATGGAGTCAAGTAATATTTGTTGAAAGAGGAATGAATGAATAAATGTTCATTGCATTCAAACATAAGGTAACAGGAGGATTAAACACAACTTTTAAATCCCATCAGAGAAAGATGCAGCAGGAGAAAGTAATTAAGAAAGAAACACACGTTCAAAGTCCCCACCACTGGTCTCATGAGTGCCAGTCTTAACAACACTGGGAGTCCTAGGAGGGCAAGAACCTCACTTTCCTCAGTCACCGCTCCCTCCCAGATACTCGATCAATATTTGCTGAATGCATGATAGAGTGAATCTTTATTTATAGAAGGACTTTTTATATAGTATAAGTCTTTGGCTAAAGAGGGAAATGTTTGGGGCATCAGGAGAAGATAGGATACATAAACAAAATGAAACCTAAAGCATTAAGGCAAACCACAAAAAATGGCCTCCAGTGTCTCCCAGTCTGACCTTGTCTGAGCCTCCTTGGGTTCTGAGCTCTCCTCCTGCAGAGTGTCAAGCCAGGAGTGATCATCTGTGTAAACCCAGCTCCTCTCCAGGAACCAGAGCAGATGATCAAAGCTGATCCCAGCTCTCAAGAGTTCTTCCACAGAGCACGCTCTTATTTCCCAAGTAGCTCCCAAGCTTGATAGAAGCCAAGCCTTCAGAGGAAAGATTTGCATCGAATGCAACAGGGGTTTTTAATCACATTAAAACAAGATAACGTGTTATCTGAGAGAAAATTAATCCTCACTTCTAGGCTGTTATTTGTGCAACTTGACACATGGAAATTCTCTTAACTACTTATCTGGTCCTTTTCATTCCATAGGTTTCACTGCCTTGACATCTAAGTGTCTTTAATTTATTGGTATTCAAATGGCTCCTAATTAAAGAACTAAACATTTTATTATCATTTCTTGCTTCATAAAATAAGTAACACAACCAAACTCCTAGAGGAAGCATATCAGAATTATGTTTCCAATTAGAACCCCGGGTTTATTACATTGGGTACTCAAAGCTGACAACACAAACACATTCATTTAGTTCTTTCACAATCCTGTATTAGCTGGAAGAGAGCTGCAGAAAATTGCATATGTCCTACCCTCATTCATAAGCGGATGAAGAAAGCTTTTTTTTTTTGAGTTGGAGTCTCACTCTGTCGCCTAGACTGGAGTGCAGTGGCCACTCCTGGCCACTGCAGCCTCTACCTGCTGGGCTCCGGTGATCCTTCCACCTCAGCCTTCCGAGTAGCCGGAATTACAGGCACGCACTACCATACCCGGCTGATTTTTTTTTATTTATTGTAGAGATGAGGTCTCGCCAAGTTGCCCAGGTAGGCCTCGAACCCTCAGGCTCAGGCAATCTACTCACCTCAGCCTCCCAAAGCGCAGGATTACAGGCTGAGCCACCGAGCCCAGCTTGAAGAAAGCTTGATGCACATTTGAATGAACTTTGTAAAACAACTAATTTCTTGCTTAAAATTCCTCACATTTCAAGACATTTCAAGTTCTTGTGATCTTCAATAGCAACATAGCCTATTTAAAAACATAAACAAGCTTTATTTATAAAGCTAACAATTCACATCTCTTTCCAAAAATGACTTTAAATGGAGGTCTCATTAATATGATTTCATAAGAAAAAAGACAGGAAGATTATCTTTATTTAACAAGCTTTATCTACCTGGCTAATGAAAATGGAAAGTATAAATAAGATCACAGGGTAAGGAGTTCAAGATATTTCAATACTCCAAATACTTTAAACAGTTTAATAAGTATTACTCACATATTGACTTCTCAGCCATGAAGCATTTCTCAGCCACTAATATGAAATGAGGAAAACACAACAAAAAGCCGTTTGTATCCAGTTACATGTAAATTATTGGCAGTGAATTACTAGTTATTTTTACTTACCTATTTAAAGAAATCTAGTTTTAAGAGATTTCTCTGTTAACTTGGCCTGATACTGTTTATAATTGTAATGATAATAGCAATCAAATTCCTATAGATTTTCTTAAAAAGTAAATTTATATCACACTCTCAATTAAACTCCAGTTTTACAACATTAAGCACTAAAAAGTGAGCGTATAATAAAATACATTATGTTTAACCACTTTTTTTTACATCAAAATCTTATACAATTTTGTGCATGATATGCCTTCTGGAAAAACCACTCCTGGGATGAATTCTAATCTCCAAATACAAACTGTAAATACCTGCATGATTGCATTTCTGATTGAACTAGAGTAGTCAGATAGCTTTGGACGAGCAAAGACTTCCCTCAGTATTTTAGGTCATTCTTAATTTTTCTTTGAAAACACAAAATGGCGACCTCAGTGATGAGTTCAAGTATAATCATATGTTCTGAAGTGTAACATTAGTCAATATATGACAAACAGTCACAGAATCAGCATTTCTTCTCCACCCTGACTTACTATTAGAAATGCTATGACCAGGTCAAACTAGGCTAGCAGGGTCCCTCTTTTTTGGAAATCAAAACAAACTTCTGATGTAGGCATGTCAGACATTTTCCCTACATCTTACATATGCAAAATTAGAGACAGAAAGTCTGAATTCCTCCAGGCCACAGGATTGGTAAGCAGAAGACCCAGAGAGCCAGGTGGGGGGACAGGGTTTGTCAGCAAAAATTAATGAAACACCAGGACTTCGAGTCAACTGAAGCCTCCACCTTCATTTCCTATATTATTTTCCCAGAAGTCTGACTTGCTACGTATGGGACAGCCTACTTTGTTCTTACTCTATTTGGTAGCTTGTGCTCCATATGTGATCCATTCACTCTGGTCCGATTTCTATTTTCCATTGTCCTGAGAGAAATCAGAAGACGAGAAATAAAATTCAGCCAGATCAAAACCGTGTTCTAGGAAGAAATTTTCTTTATTTATAGTCATTCAACAAATACTCACTTGATTCTTACCATATATCTGACCATGGCTGAGGACTCTGTACCTACTGGGGAAGACTGTAACAAGTCAACAGACAACCACAGTGTACCACAGGAAGTACTCTAATAGAAGCCACACGTTAGCGAGCTCCCAGGAGGCTGTAGAACAAACTGGGGGAGTTGGGGAAGGCTTGTAAAGAAGGGAACACTTGACAAAACCATCAAAAGATGACCAGGAATCAGCAAGAAGGCACAGAAGAGAAGTGCCCAACCACATGTGGCACTGCCATGGATCTGACTCCCCCCACCCCCACAGTAGAATGGGTGGGTCCCACAGAGCAGGCGTTTAGGCTAGGTCAGATGCCTGGTAAATTCAAATTTTATGCATATTAAACATCTACACCAGATTGTGTAGCTACTGAAAGTTCTTAAGCAACAACAAGTTCTTACACTTGTACATAAGAAAGATCGTTCTTGGGGCATGGAATGAAATGGAGAGGAAGACTGTAGAGAACCTGAAGTCCTTGCATGGCCCAATTGTGAGAAGACGGAATTTACAACTTGTGTGTCTGCAGTGACACAAAGAGGGAGATAGAGATGAGAAGTCTTTGAAAGACAGATCCATCTAACAGATAAGGAACCCGAGTTGTAGAGGATCACAAGGTCTCTGGTCAGGCTGATGTGGAAGCTGACAGTATAAGCAGGGAAAGAACACAGGAGAAGCTCATGGAAAAGACACGACACTGAGCTGTCCTCTACACCATTGTCGAGCTTGCTACTATCCAGGTCAATCTTTTGAGTTAATTTTATAGCTGACATTTTTTTTCCTTTCTTTTTATGATACACATGTGGGGTACAATTCAGGGTTAGGAGTACAAACGTTGATTATGAAGGTACCCTTGTTGATGGAGTGTGCCCCTCCCTCCCCTAGCAGTTTCCTTTAACTGCCAATCCCACCCCCCACCCTGACAGTTTCCCACTACTGCCAGTCCCTTTCTTATAGTATTATAATTGTTCAAGGTCTGCTTATGAGTGAGAACATATGGTACTCTGTTCTTTGTTTCTGTAATAGATCACTGAGTATGATCAACTCCAAATCTATCCAAGTTACTGCAAAGTCCTTGTTTGTCCTTCTTTATGGCTGCATAATATTTTGTTGTGTCTATGTACCACTTTTTTTTAACCAGTCCAGCTTTGATGGGCAACATGATTGGTTCCATGTTTTTGCTATTGTGAATAGAGCTGCAGCAAACATACTTGTGCAGGTATCTTTTTTATAAAATGATTTGAGTTTCTCCAGGTATATTACCAATAGGGAAATTGCTGGGTCATATGGAAGGTCAATTTCTAGTTCTTTCAGAAATCGCCACACTGTCTTCCAAAGAGTTTGCACTGGTTTGCATTCCCACCAGCAGTGTAGAAGCGTTCCTTTTTCTCCGTATTCTAGCCAGAATCTGTTGTTGTTTGTTTTATTAATGACGTCCATTCTTACTGGGGTTAGGTGGTATCTCAGTGTGGTTTTAATTTGCATTTCTCTGATGATGAGTGAGGCTAAGCACTTTCTCATGTGTCTGTTGGCTGTACAGATATCTTCTTTTGAGAAATGTTTATTCATGTCTTTTGTTCACTTTTTAAAGGGGCCGTTTTTTTCCTTTCGGTGTGTTTGAGTTCCTTATAGATCCTAGATGTGAGGCCTTTGTCAGATATACAGTTGGCAAATATTTTTTCCCATTCTGTGAGCTGTCTCCCTGCCCTCTTGATGGTTTCTTTGGCTTTGCAGAAGCTTGTTAGTTTGATGAGGTCCCGCTTGTCTATCTTACTTCTTAAGGAATGGGCATCTAGGGTTCTGTCCAGGAATTGGTTGCCTGTTCCAATTTCCATAAGGGAATCTCCTGCGTTTTCTAAGATTCTTATAGTTTTAGGTTTTACATTTAGGTCTTTGATCAATTTAGAGTTGATTTTTGTGTGTGGTGATAGGTAGGGATCCTGTTTCAATCTTTTGCATGTGGTCAGCCAGTTTTCCTAGCACCATTTACTAAATAGGTTCTCCTCTTCCAGTGGTTGTTGTTGGAGGCTTTGTCAAAGATGAGTTGGTTAAGGAATTGAGGCTTTGCTTCTGGAATCTCTATCCTGTTCCATTGGTCGGTGTGCCTGTTCTTGTACCAATACCAGGTTGTTTTATTACTGTTGTCTTATAGTAAAGTTTGAAGTCTGAAAGTGTGATACCTCCTGTGTTTCTTTTGCTAAGGATTGTTTTGGCTAGTCGTGGTCGTTTATGTTTCCATATGAAACACAAACATTTCTGTACTGTCATTTCCAGGTCTGAGAAGAATGATATCAGTAACTTAATGGGTATTGCGTTGAATCTGTAGATTGTCTTTGGTAGGACGGATATTTTAACAATGTTGATTCTTCCTATCCATGAGTATGAAATATTTTTCCATTTGTTTGCGTCTTCTTGGATTTCTTTGAGCAGTGTCTTGTAGTTCTCATTGTAAAGATCTTTCACTTCTCTGGTTAGGAAGATGCTGAGGTATTTCATTTTTTTGGTGGCTATTGTGAATGGGATTGCACTTTTAATTTGGGTCTCTGCCTGCTTGTTGTTGGTGTATAGGAATGCCACTATCTGTTGCACATTTATTTTGATAAAATACTTTGCCAAAGTCCTTTATCAGTGCAAGCAGGTTTTTGACAGATTCTCTTGGATTTTCAAGGTATAGGATCATATCATCAACGAAGAGGGATAACTTGACTACTCTTTTCCTATTTGGATACCCCTGATTTCCTTCTCTTATCTAATTGCCCGAACTAGGACTTACAATACAATGTTGAACAAGAGGGGTGAGATTGGGCAGCCTTGTCTTGTTCTAGTTTTCAGGGGAAATGTTTCCAGCTTCTGTCCATTTAGCAATATGTTAGCTGTGGGTTTATCATAGATGGCACTCACTATTTTGAGGTATGTTCCTTCTATACCTAGGTGTTTAAGGGTTTTTATCAAGAAGGGATTCTGGATTTTATCAAAAGCTTTGTCTGCATCTAATGAGATAATCATGTGGTTCTTGTTTTCACATCTGTTGATGTATTTAATGATATTTATGGTCTTGCAAATGTTGAACCCACCCTGCATCCTGGGGATGAAGCCTACTTGGTCATGGTGGATGATTTTTGAGATGTGTTTTTGGATCCGATTTGCTAGAATCTTGTTGAGGATTTTTGCATCTATGTTCATAAGGGATATTGACCTGTAGTTCTCTTTTTTGTTGGATCTTTACCTGGTTTGGGTATCAGTGTGATGTTTATAGCTGACATTTTTTAAGAAAGAAGCAGCCTTCATGGAAATGTGTCAAGAGTGCAGATACTTGAAGCCCAGGCATTTGGGGCCAGTCTGTCCTGAGGCTGACTGCTACCTCCCCACCCCCTCCATTTCTAGAACATTAGTGGGCACCACCAAAAGAATTCACTATTATCTTCCAAATCAACATCTCAGCCTTGAAAGAGCCCACCCAGCAGGCTTTTAATTGCCTCTGTGTCTCACCATCCAAACACCCTTGGAATCTTCTCTTTCTTTGAAGAGTATGAGTTATCACACCACCAGGTACAAAGGCCTGGGTCAGAGACCCAGCAGACAGGGAGGGTATAGAGAATGCTGCTAAAGTCTATGGTTTCAAGCTTTTGTAGCTTGTTCTTGCTGAACAGAAAGCCATCTTTGAACAGTCCAGACTTACTGTGATACCGCAAGACTCACCTAGTTGAGATTCAGCCTTATAGGAAAACACAAATTGACTTCCCATGCTAAGAAAAATAGCGCCATTGACATTTCCTCAGAGTCCAATATTTCATCACATGGACTAAAGCCTCTGTCTTGGTCGTAGGTCATATGTCAACAAGAGACTTGTTTATTTTTTTAACCGAGTGTCATGTGACTCAACTACATCATCGATAATAATTTTCTGGAGTGAACCAGACAACCAGGACCCTTTTTCAAACACAGCCCCTGAGACAAGGTCAAACTGGCAGCTGTGGTGTGTTTCTGAATAGGCTGTTGTAATTGAACCGTCTCCTTCCGCGGGGAGCTCTGGAAGGTGACATAACCCAGAAGAGCTCGGAAGTGAGAGTGTTGGTGGGGGCGGCTGCCTGCAGCCCTGACTCTCTGGGGGGTGCTGGGAGCTTGGGACAAGCTTCTTGGGAGGTTTCTTTGAAAGGAAAAGTTCTGCTGCCAGTAGGTGGATATGGTGCAAAGGTTTTCTTTATAACGTCTTCTCAGAAAGTATTTTTAAGCAGCTCATCTCTGGATGTCTGTTACGTTCTCCATTGAGAGAAAAGAGAAGCAGGACTTCTTGAACCAAATCCACACTGCAAAGGAGGGTGCTTGGATGGCAGTAAGCAACAGAAAAAGATCATGCTGGTTCTAGCGCACTGCTTTCACTCAGCTAGTAAGAACATCACTAAGCACTTCCTGCTTTCTGGTGTTCAAAAAAAAAAAAGTAGAGATTGTTTTGTTACAAGGGGTCTAAAACCTGGTGTACAAACTCACTTCACTATCTTAGTCAAATTTTCTCATGAAGGGTGATATTAATTTTTATTCTAAAATGTTAGCTTTTAAATGGCACATTTAGTCAGGTTTTCTGTACATTAAATGGCACCATTTAGTTAGCATTCACGAACACCTAATGTACTTCAATGTATTTAGAGTTGTTGAAATATATTTGTATTATATACCTATTGTATATACCTCAGGAGATACAATGCTATACATACAATGCTATACATCTCTTAATATTGGCTAGATACTCAAGGTAGGATTTTTACTATTATTAATATTCTTTGAAGATATTCAAGACAGAATTTTTACTATTCATTATTAATATTCTTTGAAGAAAATTTATCAGCATAATCTTTTGATTAGGCCAAGAGCATTTTATAGATTCGTATTTTATTAATTACATTGAACAGTAGTATGTACAATATCTCAGAAATTTTCTAGTTTTGATCTTTTATCCGTAAGGTTAGGATTCTTGTTAAAGTCAACATGTGTGATAGGATCATGATGAGGTTAAGAAAGTTTAAAGAGCATCTCTGTAAAAGCTTACAAGGTCACAGGGTGAAAAAGTCTGAGTTTCATGGTATAAAGAAGGTCATTTGCCACATCCTAGACCTTGCTATGAACTTTCAGTTGAAGTTCCCAGTGATATATAGTACAAATTTCAACTCCAAAGGACCTAAAAGTTACTCATATTTAATTATCTGTGTTATATATTGAACCAATATCTCCTCCTCTGTGAGTACTGCCTTGTAAATTTCATGAGACTGGAATTCCCCATGGGCCACTTCTGTGTGTGTCTAAGTGTTTTGTGTTCCCTGGGTCAAGGTGTTCTGTTTATAGCCTTACAAGTGCCAAGCAATTCCCAGTGATTTTACACCAGGGTGAAAGTTTGGATATGGGAGTCCTTGTCGCTTGCCTTGTTGACCTCTGGAGACACAGGGTCCAGTCCCCATGGACCTCTAGAGACACAGGGTCAAGTCCTTGTGGACCTCCGGAGATGTGGGGT
This sequence comes from Carlito syrichta, assembly GCF_000164805.1. Taxonomy (NCBI): domain Eukaryota; kingdom Metazoa; phylum Chordata; class Mammalia; order Primates; family Tarsiidae; genus Carlito; species Carlito syrichta. The sequence goes on from NW_007233086.1 coordinate 267,321, forward strand.
CCAGTTCTGCTCTGTTCCAGCTCTCTTTTGACTCAGATCCAGGACTGTTTCTATAACACAGCTTGAATGCAGAACACACCCAACCAAGCCTAATGACTGTTCCTAAAACAGGGTTTTCAGAGTAAATCCAAGAAACTTCTCAGGCCTTCATCTGGGAGTCTTTTTCAAACTAGTGCTGCTTTTTATTTGTTGCATTCTGAATGGGGAACAGTTTCTCAAGTACCCTGAGGCTGTCTTTGACCATTAGGGGAGAAGCAGGAAATAAATCCAGTGCCTCCACAAACTGAATCTGGAAGACCAGAAGTGTCCTAACAGCAGAGGTGGCTCAGCCAAGTCAACCTACTTCTGCTCCTTCTGGTCATTTGTTGGCCTCAGTCCTTGGGTCCTGATTTTCTTCCTGCTTCAACTTTGTTTTTAATTCTCTAACTTAGCCGGGTTCGGTGGCTCAGCCTGTAATCCCGCACCTTTGGGAGGCTGAGGTGAGTGGATTGCCTGAGCCCACGGGTTCGAGACCCACCTGGGCAACTTGGCGAGACTTCATCTCTACAATAAATCAAAATGAGCCGGACGTGGTAGCGTGCGCCTGTAGTTCCAGCTACTTGGAAAGTTGAGGTGGAAGGATTGCCAGAGCCCAGCAGGTCGAGGCTGCGGTGGCTGGGAGCGGCCACTGCACTCCAGTGTGAATGACAGAGTGAGAATCCAACTCCAAAAAACAAACAAACAAACAAACAAACTCTAGCTTTTGGCTTACCCGGATCCTTGCCTTTCATTGCTTAAGTAGAGTCATTTAAAGAACACTAATAAATGGATTAATGTGGAACTGGAGGGAGTGCTTCAGAATAGAATATTTGTCTATTCCAATGACTTGGATAGGACAGTATCCTTGTCAAATTTTCAAACACTAAGCAATATAACTGATGTTATCAGTTATGTTGAACCAATATATCCCCATCTATGAGGACTCTTTATATTGTATATTTATATTTATTTGGAGCTTTGCTTTTTCAGAAAAAAAATGTTTTTATACAAGATCTCATTTGATTCCAGAAATGACAGGTGCATATGACAAGATAAAAGTTGTATGAAGAACAGCTTTCCAAAAATTGACCTGTCCAAATGCCACAGCAAGCTTCAAAAAGAAGTGAGTTCCGACAATGAGGATGCTTGAGTAGAGAGTAAAAAAGTGATTCTTTTTTTTTTTGAGTCGAAGTCTCACTTTGTCGCCCAGACTGGAGTGCAGTGGCCACTCCCGGCCACCGCAGCCTCGACCTGCTGGGCTCCGGCAATCCTTCAGCCTCAGCCTTCC